>NW_027362767.1:13863684-13989328 GCF_046119375.1 Phyllobates terribilis | reverse complement strand
CTTTCTCTCTCTCTCTTTCTCCTCTCTCTCTTCTCTCTCTCTTTCTCTCTCTTCTCTCTCTCTCTTTCTCTCTCTCTCTTTCTCTCTCTCTCTTTCTCTCTCTCATCTTTCTCTCTCTCTCTTTTCTCTCTCTCTCTTTCTCTCTCTCTCTTTCTCTCTCTTTCTCTCTCTCTCTCTCTCTCTTTCTCTCTCTTTCTCTCTCTCTTCTCTCTCTCTCTTTCTCTCTCTTTCTCTCTCTTTCTCTCTCTCTTTCTCTCTCTTTCTCTCTCTCTTTCTCTCTCTTTCTCTCTCTTTCTCTCTCTTTCTCTCTCTTTCTCTCTCTTTCCTCTCTCTTTCTCTCTCTTTCTCTCTCTCTCTTTCTCTCTCTCTCTTTCTCTCTCTCTCTTTCTCTCTCTTTCTCTCTCTCTCCCTCTCTTTCTCTCTCTCTCCCTCTCCCTGTGAACAAGAAGTGTCTTCACTATCGTGTGCCGCTTATCTTTCAGGGGAAACAGAAGAAAACAAAGAAATATGCAGTGATGAAGCGGAGGCTGAACCTGAAGGACCCGCGCATGTGAGTAGAGGCCGGGGCGGACTCCAGCGGAGGGAAGAGTCTGCAGCTCCTCTCTAAACTCTGCATCCCCTTATCTCTAGAAAAGAAAAGGATCGAGCGGCGTCTCAGAAGAAGAAGTTACAGGATCCAAGCACCATCAAGGAGAGAGAAGTGTACGACGATAGGCGGCATTCTCAGTGATGTCACCGCTGATCTCTGGTGATGGATAGGCGGCATTCTCAGTGATGTCACCGCTGATCTCTGGTGATGGATAGGCGGCATTCTCAGTGATGTCACCGCTGATCTCTGGTGATGGATAGGCGGCATTCTCAGTGATGTCACCGCTGATCTCTGGTGATGGATAGGCGGCATTCTCAGTGATGTCACCGCTGATCTCTGGTGATGGATAGGCGGCATTCTCAGTGATGTCACCTCTGATCTCTGGTGATGGATAGGCGGCATTCTCAGTGATGTCACCGCTGATCTCTGGTGATGGATAGGCAGCATTCTCTGATGTCACCGCTGATCTCTGGTGATGGATAGGCGGCATTCTCAGTGATGTCACCGCTGATCTCTGGTGATGGATAGGCGGCATTCTCAGTGATGTCACCGCTGATCTCTGGTGATGGATAGGCAGCATTCTCAGTGATGTCACCGCTGATCTCTGGTGATGGATAGGTGGCATTCTCAGTGATGTCACCGCTGATCTCTGGTGACTGTCTTGGTGGAGGGTCTGCACACAGTGGCGACTTTCCGTGTCTGCTTTGTATGGGCAGATGTTGACTTTGCATGTTTGTCTCTGTTCAGTCCTCAGGTCCCCTCTTGCCTGTTCTTCCAGTATAATACTAATCTCGGACCCCCTTACTATATCCTCGTGGACACAAACTTCATTAATTTCTCCATTAAAGCCAAGCTGGACCTGGTGCAGTCAATGATGGACTGTCTGTACGCCAAGTGTAAGTTAGTGGGGAAACCTCTTTCCTCCCTGTGGCCGGTGCCCGCGGTCTGATATCACAGCTCTCATGTCGCCTTTCTATAGGTGTTCCCTGTATCACTGACTGTGTGATGGCAGAACTGGAGAAACTGGGGCAGAAATACAGAGTTGCTCTCAGGTGAGATTTGACTAATATTGTTGGTAGTTGCATATGGTGGCGTGGCGGGTGGGTCGCGGGTCTGGGGAGCGCTGGCGTTGACTGGTGGGTCGCGGGTCTGGGGAGCTCTGGCATGGCGGGTGGGTCGTGGGCCTGGGGAGCGCTGGCGTGGCGGTTGTGTGCATTGGATTATGGTGGGAGTTTAGCGGGTGCCTGTATAGCGGCTGTAGGCAGCGACTGTATGTGAGGTAGCGTTTGTACAGTATGGCTGATGTGTGGTATCGCCTGTTCTCCCTAGTTATAAGGGTTGTCTCGGACTTTAACATTGATGGACCACCCTTAGGATAGGTCATCGATGTCTGATTTGTGGGTGTTGCACGCGGCTCTCCCGCCGGTCAGCTGCTCTTGGTGCCGGCGGTTAATACCCATCCGCGGCCACAGCTGAGCAGTTCCGGCGGGCGCTGAGTGTTGCACCTGTACAGACAGAGGACCTTTCCTAAGGGTGGGCCGTCAGTGTTAAAGTCCCTTACAGCCCCTTTACGCCTGATTGTTTGTTTTAGGATCGCTAAGGACCCCACATTTGAACGCCTTCCGTGCACACATCAAGGCACCTACGCGGATGACTGCCTGGTGCAGAGGGTGACCCAGGTGAGTGCTCGGAGGGGGCCCACTACCCCACCCGGGTTATGGGCCCATCCCCACCCAGGAGATGGGCCCCCGATGTTGCTGCTGGGGAGGAATATTTCTTTTTGACAACTAATAGAATTTGTTTTCGTCTTTCTCTATAAAAGCACAAATGTTACATTGTGGCCACAGTGGACCGAGAGCTGAAGAGGCGGATACGGAAGATTCCTGGGGTCCCCATCATGTATATCTCTAACCATAGGTGAGTGGTCCTGGCTCCGCCGCGCCCCTGCTGTCAGTCTGGCCTCCGCCGCGCCCCTGCTGTCAGTCTGGCCTCCGCCGCGCCCCTGCTGTCAGTCTGGCCTCCGCCGCGCCCCTGCTGTCAGTCTGGCCTCCGCCGCGCCCCTGCTGTCAGTCTGGCCTCCGCCGCGCCCCTGCTGTCAGTCTGGCCTCCGCCGCGCCCCTGCTGTCAGTCTGGCCTCCGCCGCGCCCCTGCTGTCAGTCTGGCCTCCGCCGCGCCCCTGCTGTCAGTCTGGCCTCCGCCGCGCCCCTGCTGTCAGTCTGGCCTCCACAGCTTTCTCTCTTTTTTGCTTTCTTTGCAGATACAATATTGAGAGGATGCCAGACGACTACGGAGCTCCTCGTTTCTAGCCTGCAACTGATGTCTGTCATGGCCGGGGTTGGTTTCTCTGCTCATGAGAACCCTTCTGGGGTAGGATCCATAGACTGAAGCCCTAATACCGCTGCATGCACCAAAGTTACGAGGCTCAGCAAATCTTTTGTTTTTATGTGGACTATTGGATGTCGGTACTGCAGACCTTGAGCTTTTTGTCGTGACAGACCGGCTGTTGTGCAGCGTGCTGCATCGTGCCGCATTGCCCCCGCTCTGGTGCAGCATTGCCCCCCGCTCCGGTGCCGCATTGCCCCCGCTCCGGTGCAGCATTCTACAATCGTAGAGACGGCTTTCTGGTGTTGTGGGTCATGGGCTGGGGCTTATTTTGGGGAAAGGGTTTTCGAAACTCATTCTCTTCCCCATGTTTCAAATTATTCTGCAGATTGCGTGTCAGTGCCATAAAGATGGAATTGTGTGTTTTCCCATAACCTTATGGACAGTTTGTGTCTCAGGGTCTCTGGACTGCTGACATCCGTCTCGGACCCCTGACTTGGGGCCACTTTCCCACCATGAGCTTGTGGTGCTTGTTTGTTGCAGATTTTCCGCATCCATTAAGTAAAATAATTACTTTGCATTTTTTTAAAAATATAAATCAAAAATGCACCAAAATCTGCTTGTGGGAACGCGGCCTTAGAAGGACGCTCCACGTTAAGCTGCCGCAGGGGTTACGGTGAAACCTTAGTGACCAGGGTACTTTGGACCTTGCTGACCAGCAGCGCTTTATGCGGTGATGACTGGAGCTTCACCGTATCCCAGTGATTCTGAGATTGTTTTTTCACAGCACGTTGTACTTTATCTCACTGGTACATTTAGGTCGATATGTTTTGCCTTTTATTTATGAAAATATCGTAATTTTGCAAATTTTTGAAAATTTTCACTAATTTTTAAACTTTCCATCTTTATATCCTTAAACCAATCAGTCCTGCTGTACCAAATAATAAATGCCATTTCCCATGTGTCACTTCACATCTGCATCATTTCATTGTGGGGTTAAAAGTTTAGTACAAATTTTTTTTCAAGAAATTTACTAAACCTGTTTCTGTAGGGACCTATTCAGATGAGCCGATATACTGCAAACTCAGTGATACCATTATAAAAACTGCACCCCTCAAATACTTCAAAACTGCTGTCAGGGGATATATTTTTTTAACCCTTCACATGCTATACAGGAATTAATGCAAAGTGGAATGAAAAAAATAAATGTATATTTTACTTCTAACATGTTGCTTTAATGCAAATTTTTTCATTTATGCAAGAGGTTACACCTAAAAGTGGGACCCTACAGTGTTACCCACTTTCTTACGAGCACGGCGATACCCCAGATGTGGCAGACACCTGTTTGGATGCACGACTCGGAAGGGAAGGAGCAATATTTGAGTTTTGGAACATAGACTTGGCTAAAAGAGAGCCATGTCGCTTTTGCAGAGCTGTGGAGTCGGTATAAAATGGACCGACTCCTAAAATATATAATACATTGCGTGCAGTACTACAATGCAGGATGTGCTGGAAATGGTTTCATAAGAGTTTGGGAAAGTTATGAAATGTCCTATAAATGTCTGTTCTGTTCCTGATCTAAGGATTTTAGTTGAGATGAATCTGTGCTGCACTTTATGTACACGCTCAGCAGTGAGGCAGGGCTGCACTTTATGTACACGCTCAGCAGTGACCGGGGCTGCACTTTATGTACACGCTCAGCAGTGAGGCGGGGCTGCACTTTATGTACACGCTCAGCAGTGACCGGGGCTGCCCTTTATGTACACGCTCAGCAGTGACCGGGGCTGCCCTTTATGTACACGCTCAGCAGTGACCGGGGCTGCACTTTATGTACACGCTCAGTAGTGACCGGGACTGCACTTTATGTATACGCTCAGCAGTGAGGCGGGGCTGCACTTTATGTATACGTTCAGCAGTGACCGGGACTGCACTTTATGTATACGCTCAGCAGTGACCAGTGCTGCACTTTATGTACACGCTCAGCAGTGACCAGTGCTGCACTTCATGTACACGCTCAGCAGTGACCAGTGCTGCACTTCATGTACACGCTCAGCAGTGACCAGTGCTGCACTTCATGTACACGCTCAGCAGTGACCAGTGCTGCACTTTATGTACACGCTCAGTAGTGACCAGTGCTGCACTTTATGTATACGCTCAGCAGTGAGGCGGGGCTGCATTTTATGTATACGCTCAGCAGTGAGGCGGGGCTGCATTTTATGTATACGCTCAGCAGTGAGGCGGGGCTGCATTTTATGTATACGCTCAGCAGTGAGGCGGGGCTGCATTTTATGTATACGCTCAGCAGTGAGGCGGGGCTGCACTTTATGTATACGCTCAGCAGTGAGGCGGGGCTGCCCTTTATGTACACGCTCAGCAGTGACCGGGACTGCATTTTATGTACACGCTCAGCAGTGACCGGGACTGCACTTTATGTATACGCTCAGCAGTGAGGCGGGGCTGCATTTTATGTACACGCTCAGCAGTGACCGGGACTTCACTTTATGTATACGCTCAGCAGTGACCGGGGCTGCACTTTATGTATACGCTCAGCAGTGACCGGGGCTGCACTTTATGTATACGCTCAGCAGTGAGGCGGGACTTCACTTTATGTATACGCTCAGCAGTGAGGCGGGACTGCACTTTATGTATACGCTCAGCAGTGAGGCGGGGCTGCACTTTATGTATACGCTCAGCAGTGAGGCGGGGCTGCTCTTTATGTACACATGTGGTCAAAATTGTTGGTACTCCTCGTTTAATGAAAGAGAAACCCACAATGGTCATAAAAAAGCCAGACTGGAGTCTGCCAAACTACATGTTGAGAAGCCACTACATTAATGGGAGAATGTCCTATGGACAGATAAGACAAAAATGGAAGTTTTTGGCAAGCCACATCAGCTCTAGGTTCACAGATGGAAAAATGAAGCATATCAAGAAAAGAACACTGTCCCTACTGTGAAACATGGTGGAGGCTCTGTTATGTTCTGGGGCTGCTCTGCTGCATCTGGCACAGGGTGTCTTGAATCTGTGCAGGGTACAATGAAATCTCAAGACTATCAAGAGATTCTAGAGAGAAATGTGATGCCCGGTGTCAGAAAGCTTGGGCTCAGGTCATGGGTCTTGCAACAGGATAATGACCCAAAACACACAGCTAAAACCACCCACGAATGGCCAAGAGGAAAACATTGGACTATTCTGAAGTGGCTTCTATGAGCCCTGACCTAAATCCTATTGAGCATCTTTGGAAAGAGCTGAAACATTCTGGAAAAGCAACCTTCAACCACGAGACAACTGGAGCAGTTTGCTCATGAGGAGTGGCCAAAATACCTATCGAGAGGTGCAGAAGTCTCATTGACAGTTACAGGAATCGTCTGATTGCAGTGATCGCCGCAAAAGGTTGTTCAAGAAAATATTAAGTCGAGTACCATCATTTCTGTCCAGGCCGATTTCATGAGTTTATTTTTGTTTTTAAATTCAGTGGAAGCAGAAAAGCAATGTCTGACTTTCATTTCTTCATTTTCATAGATTTTTCATTTATTATCACTTTTGTCAGATTCAAGTTATTTCTGTGACCATTGTGGGTTTTTCTTTCATTAAACGAGGGGTACCAACAATTTTGACCACGTGTGTACATGGTCTGATCAGACGGGATCCGGGGTCCAGCAGAGTCCATGGCCTGAGCAAACTTGTCACGTACGTGGTTGGTGGAACCACTGTGCCGCTAACGGAGGAGTGTCTGGAGGGGCGAAACTGGGGGCCTCTCCCAATCCGACCCCGGACGCATGGCAGCTTTACGACTCCGCGATCTGAGGAAGGACAAGGGAGGTGGCCCAGGTGCTATTCCAAAACAGACCGACAGACACGCAGCAGCTGGACCCAGTAGGACAGGTAGACTGCGTTGCGCTGGAGTTCAGCAGGCTTTGGTTGCACCAGAGTTCAGCAGGTTTTGGTAGCATGGACTAGTACGCAACCTTTACGACAGACTGTAGAACAGCAAGGTTGCTCAGGCACTTCCTGAGCAGGGAGGAAGCAATGTATATGTAATTTCTCACATCCATTGGCTAGGGACGTAATAGCAAGTTTGTGCGCTGGCCCTTTAAGAGGGCGGGAGCTCGCGCATTCCCTAAGGACATGACTGGAAGCAGGCAGAGCACGGGAGGGAAGCGCCGGCCCCAGTGCGGGTGAGTGAAGTGACACGCCGGAGTCCCTACCTGTCAGAGCGGGGATCCGGCGTGGCGCTAACAGCTGTCCGGCCTCACATCTGCTTCTGTGCGCGCCGAGTTCATTCAGCATATTTTTCGCCTCCTTGGGCTACCTCTCCATATTGTCTCTGCGAGAGGCGTCCAGTTTGCATCGTCCTTCTGGAGAGCTATCTGCAAACTGCTGAATGTTACCTTCTCTGTAGCCTACCATCCACAGGCCAGGTAGTGTGGGTTAACCAGATCCTGACCAACTACCTCCTTTGGCTCAATCACTCTAGTGAGCATTGACAAACTCCTGCATTGAGCCGAATTTTCATACAATAATCATGTGAGGGAACCCTCAGCTAAATCCCCGTTTTTTGTGGTGTACGGTCATCTCCCCAATATCCCGTTTCCAGTGTTTTTTTTTTTTTTTTTTTTTTAAATGAACTGGTGAACCAGGGATCGTGCGGGGGAGTGTTCTTTCAAATACAGTAATTTTTTTTCTGTGTTTTTTTATTTTTAAACACTGGGTGTGAAGGATGGGGGATATAATGTCAGCATACAATCATCCTGTAAGCATTGATAGTGATAACAAGACATCTGGACAGCTCCAAACAAAGGATTTACACCCCCCACCAGCTGGCTAGTAAGCTCCTACAGGAAGACCCCCTATAGATCCAAGCCATGTGGTCTCAAATGTTCAGACAGATAGGAATTTCATCTCGAGTTATGCAAATACTATACGTCCTAGCCATCCATTGAATATATTTCCAAAATCCCCAAGACATGGTGAATGTTCGCCTGGGTCTTAACTCAGTCTAGCACAAAGGGATAGGGAGATACATAGAACAGCTATTAGGAAACTGATCGTACAGCTCTGTTTAGTCTCAACGCATAGCAGGGGCCTGGCTGGATCTGATGATGCCAGAACCGCCTCCCTGGGACCGTCCCTTAAGGAGTTATCTGTCACTGGCACGATGAGGAGACTTGGATTCAGCCCTGAAGACAGGAGGGGAGGTACCCATAGGAGAAATAAGGTAGAGTAAGACCTTGTGGCTCTCTCTCTGATCCATGCAGCCACTTCCAACAGGGGGGCTCACGTGGAGTAACATGCTGCAAAGGACCGAGTTACCCACTGGAAGCTCAGGCCCCCATGAGGCCCAGCGCACACATGGTCAGACTTCACCAATAATTGACCTGATTCATCTGCTTATACCTGTTGTCCTACCACTATATGTGTAACCCTTGTGTATATAGTATATTGTCTAGAGTGCCCTTGAAGCGATTAAATATATAATTTAACCTTGGGCTGCTATTTCATTTCGATCCACAAATCCACACGTCCCTTGTTCGGTAATTCCCATGCTACCGGGGCTGATTTCTGGCCTGATATTACTCCCGTTAACGGACAGGGGCTTATATCGAATAGGAACTGTTGGCGGCTCTACTGGGCTAATAAGGTTCTATTTTACTCGGGCTAGTGAAAGAGGCCTCTCCGCTAGTGTTGAGCGAGCACTAAAATGCTCGGGTGCTCGAAGCTCGGGCCGAGCTCACTGTGATACTCGGGTGCTCGACCCGAGCAGCGAGCCCAATGTTAATCTATTGGAGACCCGAGCATTTTTGCGGCGGCACCCCCGGCAGTCTGTAGAAAGCCTAACCAGTGCCCAAAACGATAGTGACAGTGCTCAAATGACATGGGGACAGCATGGGCATCGCCCCAGGAAGCATTTCTGCCCCCCCAGGTCCCTGCTGTCAACAACGTGGTCAGAGGTATTAAGCCACTTTTACAGGCTCACAATAAAACGTTCAAAAACGAAAGTGAAAGTGCTTTCCTGTGAAATATGTTAACCCCTTAACGACCATGGGTCTTTCTGTTTTTGTGTTTTCCTTTTTTGCTCCCCTTCTTCCCAGAGCCAGAACTTTTTTAATTTTCGTTCAATATGGCCATGTGAGGGCTTATTTTTTGCGGGACGAGTTGTACTTTTAAACACCATCACTGGTTTTACCATATCGTGTGCTGGAAAATGGGAAAAAAATTCCAAGTGCGCAAGAAACTGCAAAAAAATGCAATTCCCCAGTTGTTTTTTGGGTCCTTTTTTTACCACGTTCACAGATTGCTAAAACTGACCTGCCATCATTATTTTCCAGGTCGTTACGAGTTCATAGACACCAAACATGTATAGGTTCTTTTTTATTTAAGTGGTGAAAAAAAAAATCCAAAGCTTGCTAAAAAAACAAAATAAATGACGCCATTTTCCGAGACCCTTAGCTTCTCCATTTTTCGGGATCTGGGGCCAGGTGAGGGCTTATTTTTTGCGTGCCGGGCTGACGTTTTTATTGATACCATTTTGGGGTAGATCCGATGTTTTGATCGCCCGTTATTGCATTTTATTGCAAAGTTGTAGCGACCAAAAAAACTTAATTCTGGCGTTTAAAATTTTTTTCTCGTTACGCCGTTTACTGATTGTATTAATTCTTCTTTTATATTGATAGATCGGGCGATTCTGAACGCGGCGATACCAAATATGTGTATGTGTTTTTTTTTTTTTTTTATATTATATATATATATATATATATATATATATATATATATATATAATTTTATTTTGAATGGGGCGAAAGGGGGGTGACTTAAACTTTTATATATTTTTTATTTTTTTTAAAACTTTTTTTTACACTTTCTGCTTGCTTCTATAGTCTCCAGAGGAGACTAGAAGCAGCAGTTGTCTGATTGCTTCTACTGCATACAAGCGATGAGCAGATCGCTTGTATGCAGGAGAAATGCTCACTTGCTATGAGCGCTGACCACTAGGTGACGCTCATAGCAATTGAGACATGACAACCACAGGCGTCTGCTGCAGACCCTGAGTTGTCATGCCCACCCATTGGTGACCCGCGATCACGTGACGGGGTCACTGATGGGCGGGGCTTAGGACTCCCGGAAGCGCGAGTTAAATGCCACTGTCAGAGATTTAACATGTTAACAGCCGCGGGTGGATTGCGATTCCAATAATCAGCTGACATGTGCTCGCTTCAGTGCGGGCTCACCGCCGGAGTCCCCGCTGAACCGGCCTTCCCGACCTGGTGCGTACTATTACTGACCAGGTCGGAAAGGGGTTATGGAACATCCTTTCCAGGGTAAAGACTTGTGTATAAGGTAAAATAAATAACCAAAATCAAAAATACTCCTCCACACCTTGGGTTATGTTCACAAGTAGCATTTTTTATGCGTTTTTGCACTTTTGTATTGCTTTCAACCGTGACAAATGCATTCACTGGGAAATGTAATTTTAACATTTTACAACCTTATCTGGCCATGTGCTGTGTGACACATGTATACAGTGCTAAAAAGACATGGGAACAGCATGGGGAAGACCCCTGGAAGCATCTCTGACACCCAGGTCACTGCCTAAAAGTGTGCCCATCAGAAGTGATCCTTGCCGCATCAGAAGATGCAGACTTGCAACTATCCCCGTGCAAGTCCTTGTCCCAGGGCAGTGTTCAATTGTACCTCCCCCATAACTTGCAATACAAGCGCAAGTATGCAGCCTGACACCCACCCACCCCCAGGCTGCAATACCATACTGCTAGCTTGCTTGCACTTGAAATTGGGCCTTTTAGGCATGTGGAGGTGGAATCTGGCCACCACGTCATGGCTGCGTCGGTAGCCTGGTATTCATACTCAGTCCCCAGCCTCCCGGCGGCCGGGTGTCCACGCTTGGTCCACAGCCGCCAGGGGGCGGCCAGGTGTCCATACTCATTCCCCAGCTGCCCCTCGGCCGGGTGCCCACACACAGTCCCCAGCCGCGTGGGGGTGGCCGGGTGTCCATAAACTGTCCCCAGCCGCCCCTATTTGTCCCGGTGCGCCTTATACACAAGCGCGCATACCAAAACATTACCTGTGCCCTCCCCAGTGCATTTAGTGGGAAGGACAGCCTAACCACAAACGCGTGGACAAGTGAATGTGGCCAGGAATGGTCCATCTCACTGACGCCTTCACACTGGGTTAATATTGTGGAAGCCGGGACACAGTTGGACACTGGGATGCAACACGTCCTCCAGACATAGAGGATTGCGGGTCCTGGGTCAATCAGGCTTCAACACAAAGTTCAGAAGGTAGACAGCAGCAGTGGTCGGCCTCCTACACAACGAGTAAATTATTCATGATCATGAGGCCATCCACCTCCTTAGCTTTCTGTTCCTTGGAATGCAAGCGCATGTATGTAGTAGCGGCTAGGCCTGAAGTGGTCAGCGTTTTGGCGCATATTCTACCTCCTCCGAGGATTGCTGGATGTTTTCCTGCTACTATCCCAGTTCTATGACTCCCGTTAAAACAAAGCTTCAGGTGATGAATGATGGATGAGGTGGTGGCAAAGGAGAAAGAGCAGGAGGAACAGGGACCATTCACATCAATATCAGGCCAGCCAACCACACATGTCTTGTAGGATATGTTTCTGTACCAAAAGGAGCGGTTCGGCTACACAGTTATAGGGCATACAGTGAGTGCAATGCCTACCAAAAATTTCGAGGCACTCCAATGCCCCTTGGAAGTGACATGGAGGTCAGAGGGCCTTAACTAAACCGTTTTTTCCATTTATAGCAACTGGGTCTCCTGTACACTGTTGGCCTAAGCAGTGAATGGAAGGCTTTCCAAAAATTATTAGGCACTGCAATGCCCCTTGAAACAGATGTGGATTACAGCGTATTAAAAACCTTCTACCCATTATTGGGGAGTGGGTCTCCCTTAGTGTTCGCCTATGCATTGAAAAGCAAAAGCTGACAAAAATTAGGAGGAAATGCAATGCCCGTTGCAAGAGTCGTGGAGGTTAGAGGTAATTAAAAACAACATGTCAATGCCCCTTGGAAGAGCTGTGGAGTTCAGAGTGGTTTAACAAGACGGTTTTAATGCCCCTTAGAAGAGACGTGGAGTTCAGAGTGGTTTAACAAGACAGTTTTAATGCCCCTTGGAAGAGATGTGGAGGTCACAGTAGCTTAACAAGATGGTTTTAATGCCCCTTGGAAGAGACGTGGAGTTCAGAGTGGTTTAACAAGACCGTTTTAATGCCCCTTGGAAGAGTGGTGGAGGTTACAGTGGAATAAAAAGACAATATCAACGCCCTGTGGAAGAGACGTGGAGGTCACAGTAGCTTAACAAGACGCTTTTAATGCCCCTTGGAAGAGTGGTGGAGGTCGCAGTGGAATAAAAAGACAATATTAACGACCCTTGGAAGAGACGTGGAGGTCACAGTAGCTTAACAAGACTATTTTAATGCCCCTTACAAGAGCCATGCAGTACAGCATATTAAAAACATTATTCCCATTATTGGGGAGTGGGTCTCCCATAGTCTTTGCCTATGCCTTCCAAGCAAAAGCTGCCAAAAATTAGGACAGAGGAACTTGCAATGCTGGCAACATGGACCACGGTCACCCTGGTGGTATAGTGGTCGTGGAGGCTGAGAAGAGCAAAAAACAGCCGAAATGAGGAAGCGTATACCCATGTGTGGGTGTGAAGCGATGCACGGGAATACACCTCCCGAAATAACACAGTGGATTTGACTTTGTTACTCTGCTGTCATTTGGTGGTGATGAGAAGTCTGGCCCAATCCAACCCTTGTTCATTTTGATAAGGGTCAGCTTGTCAGCATTGTCAGTTGACAGGCGAGTGCGCTTATCAGTTATAATTCCCCCAGCGGCACTAAAAACACGCTCCGATAACACACTAGCGGCAGGGCAGGCCAGGACCTCCAAGGCATACAGAGTGAGTTCATTCCAAGTGTCCAGCTTGGATACCCAATAATTAAAAGGCACAGAGGAATCACGGAGGACGCTGCTACGATCGGCAAGGTACTCCCTCACCATCTTTTGAAACTTTCCACTCCTTGTGAGTACCCCGCGCCTCAGGGCCTGTAAGCTGGGTGGGTGTCAGAAAACTGTCCCAGAACGTTGACAGTGTTCCCCTGCCTCTGCTGGATTGGAGTTGCATCTCTCTCGCCTGTACGCCTTGGTTGGGCAACGAACTGTGACCTCTGCCGCTAGCGTGTTCAGATGGGAATTTTTTAAGAGTTCTGCAGCAAGGGCCTTCTGGTATTGTCCCATTTTTGTAGACCTCTCCACCTCAGGAATAAGAGAGTAAAAGTTCTCCTTGTAGCGGGGGTCTACAAGTGTCACCAACCAGTAATGACTGTCACCCAACATTTTTACAACGCTAGGGTCACGATTAAGGCAGCGTAACATAAAGTCAACCATGCGTGCCAGACGGGTAACGGGCAAGATTTCCGTGTCCTCACCAAGATGACGACTGACCATGCTCTCCTCCTCCTCTTCCTCCTCCCCCCTGTCCTCAGGCCACCCACGCTGAACCGACGGTATGACACTTGTACAGGTACTACCGTCTACAACGCATGATAGCAGCTCCTGTTCTTCCTCCTCCTCCTCCTCCTCCTCCTCCTCCTCCTCCTCTCCCTCATTGTCCCCCAATGCACGTTGGGATGAGATGACGCTGGGCTGTGTGTAATCGCCCGCTACGGCTTCTTGATCCATCTCATCATACTCTGGCTGCAATGCCTCCTCTTTAATTCTCTGCAGAGAGCGTTGCAAAAGACAGACAAGTGGGATGCTGACACTAATGATGGCGTCATCGCCACTCACCATCTTGGTGGCCTCCTCAAAGTTTGTCAGGATGGTACATATGTCAGACATCCAGGTCCACTCCTGAGGTCTTATGTGTGGAGTCTGACCTGAATATCGACGGCCTTGTTGCAGCTGGTACTCCACAACTGCTCTCTTCTGCTCACAAATCCTTTGCAACATGTGGAGGGTAGAGTTCCAACGTGTGGGGACATCACACACCAGTCGGTGTGCCGGAAGCTGCAAACGCTGCTGCAACACAGCAAGGGCGGCGGAAGCTGTAGCCGATTTGCGAAAATGAGCTGACAGGCGGCGTACTTTCACGAGCAGATCTGGCAATTCGGGGTACGATTTAAGAAACCGCTGAACCACGAGGTTAAGCACATGAGCCAGGCATGGTACGTGTGTGATCTCGCCTCACCTCAGAGCCGCCACCAGGTTACAGCCATTGTCACACACGACCATGCCTGGATGTAGGTTCAGCGGTCTCAGCCACAGATCTGCCTGCTCTTTCACAGCTGTCCACAACTCACAAGCAGTGTGAGGTTTATCACCTAAGCTTATGAGTTTCAGCACAGCCTGTTGCCGCTTGGCGGAGGCAGTACTGCAGTGCTTCCAGCTTGTAACTGATGTGGTGATATCTGAGATGGAGGCTGAACATGAGGAGGAGGATGCGCAGGAGCTGTACACTGTGGGGGCAACTCTGACTGACATAGGGCCCGCAATCCTCGGTGTGGGGAGGATGTGTTCCGTCCCAAGGTCCGACTGGGTCCCGGCTTCCACTATGTTTACCCAGTGCGCCGTCAGGGAGATATACCGTCCCTGGCCACAAGCACTTGTCCACGTGTCCGTTGTCAGGTGGACTCTCCCAGTAACTGCGTTGTTGAGGGCACGGCAGATGCTTTGGGACACGTGCTTGTGTAGTGCGGGGATGGCACACCGGGCAAAATAGTGTCGGCTGGGGACCGAGTACCGAGGGACGGCCACCGCCATAAGATTGCGGAAGGATTCCGTCTCCACCAGCCTAAAAGGCAGCATTTCCAATGCAAGCAGTCGTGAAATGTGCGAATTTAGGACTGTGGCCTGTGGGGCGTTAGCTGCGAATTTCCGCTTTCGTTCAAAGGTCTGGGATATGGACAATTGAACGCTGCGGTGGGACGTTGATGCTGTTTCTTGAGAAACTGCCATAACAAGTGAAGACTGAGAGGAGGGGGCATCTTTACATGCAGTATGGACAGGGGATTGCCTTGCACACACAACAGGGGGTTCTATTGCACGCACAACAGTGGAAGAAGCAGTGGTGACACCCGCTGACACTGGTCGTGAACCCTGGGTTTCACCCCACAAAGTCGGGTGCTTTGCTGCCATGTGCCTGATCATGCTGGTGGTGGTCAGGCTGGTAGTTTTGTCACCCCTGATGCTGGCATGGCAGGTGGAACATATGGCCTTTTAGGGGTTATCAGCAGAGTCTTTAAAAAAATTCCAGACCCTGGAAGACCTACCGCTTGTACTGGCAACGTCCCTCGTGTTGTTGTTACGGGGAACGGTTGCCTGCCTTCTGTCTGCGGCCACCACACTGCTTCTTCCTGCCTGTTGGGGTACTCTGCCTCCCTCCCCCTGTGTGCTGCTGGCCTCACTCTGCATGTCCTCCTTCCACGTTGGATCAGTTACTAGATCATCCACCACCTCCTCCTCTTCCACTTGCGCACCACGATCCTCCTCCTCACTTCCTGGCAATTGTGTCTCGTCATCGTCCACCTCTTGTGACAGATTGCCAAAGTCGACTTCCTGTGGCCGTGGCTGTTCAAATATTTGGGCATCGCAACATGGGATCTCCTCTTCCACCACTTCAAGCGTATCAGGCGAGGGGCCCAAATATGGAAATGGACCAGTGAACAGCTCTTCAGAGTGTCCAAGTGTGGGATCAGTTGCTGTCTGACGACACTCGGCATAGTGGGAGGAAGGAGCATCAGGGTGAGGAGGAGTTTGCGGTCGAGACTCACGGCTACTAAGAGTTGACCGTGTGGAAGACAGACTGGAGGTGGTGGTGCCCAGGTAACTGGAAGTATTATCTGCTATCCAATTAATAACCTGTTCACACTGATCAGTTCTCAATACTGGTGTTGTTCTGTGCTTCCCTAGTAATTCGGTCAAGAAGTGGGAGCGAGAAGATGTGGCTGTTGGTTGTGGCACATTTTCACCTTGGCCACGGCCCCGTCCTCTGCACGAACCATCACCAGAACGTCCACTTCCACGTCCCTTGCCACGCGCCTTGCCCATTGTAAATGAAGTAAAATAGCTTACACTTGCACGATCAATGGAAAAAGGGTAATAAAGAGTAGATTAGAACCGTGGAAGAGGAAAACCACAGTTATTGTTTACTGGGGTATACCACACTTTTTTAAATAGAGATATTTGCGGCTGAACAGTGAGCGACACACTCAAACTGCTTTTTTTTTTTTAGATACCAAAGGCCCAAAACTGGATAGTACAGCGATTTGACCCGTGGAACTGCGAAACCACACTGGGATGTCGGGCCTACACAAGACTATTTTCAACAGATATATTTTTGTGTCACAACAGTCAGGAGACACTACTGTTTTTCTTTACGGAAAAAACTACCAAAAGCTGAATAATAGAGATTTTTTACCGTGGAATAGCAAAACCAACAGATATATTTGTGTCTGAAAAATCAGGGAGACACTATTATTATTTTTATACAGCAAAAAATGCCAAAAACAGGATAATAGAGATGTTTTACCGTGGAACATCAAAACCACAGTAATAATTTACTGGTGTATACCAGACTTTTTAAAATATATATATATTTGCGGCTGAACAGTGAGCGACACACTCAAACTGTTTTTTTTTTAGATACAAATGGCCCAAAAGTGGATAATACAGAGGTTTGTACCGTGGAACTGCAAAACCACACTTGTATTTCTCGGGCCTACACCAGATTATTTTCAACAGATATATTTGTGTCTGAAAAATCAGAGGCACACTTTTTTTTTGCGGGGGGGGGGGAGGGTTTCACCAAAAGGTTAATAAGATGGGTATTTGTACATTGTGAAGGAGGAAAAAAAAAAGAGGATTTAGATAAAAAAAAAGGATTTTTCCTGGCCCCCGGGACCTGGAGCTAAGTCCAGCAATTTCAGCAACAGAAGCAGCACACAGGACTGTAATGCAGCGTTTGCTGGTATAACCACTGCGTCTCCTATACAGCCTGCCTGCCTGATATACCTGGGATGGATATTAGTCCTTTGAAGGACTGTTTGTTTGATCTGGCAGCCTTTACAGACCCTACACTAACTATTTTGCAGGATATATCTCTCCCTAAATCAGCAGCGCTGTCCCTACACTGTCTGATCCGGAGCGACTGTGTCCAAGATGGCGGCGCCCGGTTTTAAATACTCGAGGTGACGCTGTGCGGCCAGCCAATCACTGTAATGCCCACAAACAACATGGCTGCAGCATTACAGTGACTGGCTGGCAATCCCTGCATGTTCATTGGCTCTGTAAAGAGCGCCAAACATGCAGGGAGGAGACCCGAGCTCCCGCCCGAGTAACCCGGAAATGCTCGGTGCTCGCCGAACATCCCGAGTAGCGTGATGCTCGGGTGAGTACCGAGCAGTGTCGAGCAACACTACTCTCAGCCCGTCAGGGGTGTGAGTGAGTGAGTGTGGTGCTGAGTGGGCCACCTCGTCTCACTCTCGGTACCTTGCTGAACCCATGCGGACAGGGGGTGTCTGTGTAAAACTGTACCAACCTGACCTTATGTGTCCCTGAGGGGTGTGGAAAGTCACATTGGTGCAAAGTGCGGATCCGTATCACATGATCCATCTGATGTAATACTGACGTCAGGCGGGAAGCGAGGTATGGATCCTTCACGTGTGGTGGCAGCGTGGTGGGATTGAGATAATAGTGTGAGTGAGTCTGGAACGTATAATGCCAGACACGAATGACTACCAGCAGTAGCTTTTGCTGCTGGGGACTTAAGATCATCTCAGCACCAGACAGTCCGAGTGCAAATACTGTAAGGTGTGTGGGTGCATCAGGTTGCAACTCTGTCAGTGACCAAAGAGTGCAAGGATGACCAGTGGCAGAACCATGGAGATGGCCAATGCTACGGACAGTGGGGAGGAAGTGGAAGACTATGTTGCTCAAGGACAGGAGTCCAGCCCAGCCTTCCCAAGGAGCCAGTTGCTGGCGGTCAGTTCCTCAGTGGGCCGCTCACCAACTGCCCATCCCCACAGCCAGGCATGCTCAGATGACCTCATTCAAGCTGCCCTGGCCAGTCTCAAGTCTGGGGACAAGGCCACCTACGAGACCTTTATGGCAGAATGTCAGCGTGAGCACAAGCAACAAATGCTCCAGCTGCAGGCCCCAGCCAGTCACAAGTCCCCTGAGATCCGAGCACTGAAGCTACAGGCGGAGGACTCCCCCCCCCCCCCCCCCCCCTCCTCCCACTGGACAAATGAGAAGACTTCGACACTTTATTGCTGGCATTTTAAAAAACTTGCCATCAGTACTATCTGCCTGAGGACCAGTGGGTCCGGTTCTTAACCCCTCAACTCAGGGGTAATGCTTTGGAAATCTTTGGGTACCTGCCCAGAGAGCCCACCTTGAGCTTTGAGGACATCAAGCAAGCTCTCGTCCAGCAGTACATCTTGACCCCTGAGACATACCAGAAGAAGCTCCAGAGTATACAGAGCGGTCCTGCAGACAGCTGGGTCGATCACATGCAGGCCCTACTGAGAGCAGTTGACCAATGGACCACGGGATTGGAGCTCACCACCGTCCAGCTGAAGGAGATAATCGCGACTGAGCAGTTTCTGTGGAATTGCCCGGAGGACCTCCAGCACGATCTCTGTGACTGGAAGCCAAAGTGCAACAGTGACACTTGCCGACGAGTACTCCAACAACAGGACTCCAGAGGAGAAGAAACCTGCTGGCTGAAGAGCGAGTAAGACAAACGCGATGCCTGCTGTCTCTGCCCCCAAACCCAAGGGAGCACCTATAATAATAATAATTTTTATTTATATAGCGCCAACATATTCCGCACCTATCCATGCTTCCCTCTCCACTTCGGTAGGGGAACCCCGACTGTGTCATCTCTGCAGACAGCCGGGACACTTCAAAGCCATGTGTCCCCAGCGCCAGAAGGGCTCGTCCCAGAAACCGTTCATTGTCTTGAGTGTCGGTGGGCGGTACCTTGACAACTTTCAGCCCATCACCATAGGCCAGGCCATGGCACTGCAAGACACCGGCGCTGAGATGACTCTTGTGTGGCCTGAGCTGGTGTCACCACAGGATTTGATACCTAGGAAAACACGCCATCTCCAGGATTGGAGGCGTCGAACTGTCGCTGCCTGTCGCCAAGGTGCATTTGGACTGGGGCGCTGGGAGGGGAGTTCGGGAATAATAAATTGGGTACAGGAGTTCAATGCAGTTTGTGGAGAATATTTTTTCATATCAATTTTGGAAAGTTCTGAAATGTCCTATAAATGTCTGTCCTATTCCTGATCTAAGGGTCTAGACTTTTAGCTGAGATTAATCTGTGCTGCAATAAATTCATCACTTAAACATGAGCCGTGTATGAGGGAGTCGGAGTCGGTGTCATGGAAATTGAGGAGTCGGAGGTTTGGCGGTAACCTCAAATATTCCCGCAAGTGTTTTGGTTGGGACAGACTTGGGGCGACTAGTGTCCCAGTATGTGGCCACTGAATCCTCAAGGCCTGATCCCCCCCCAGACATCATGTCCACCCCTGTTGATGTCCATGTGATTAACATGCCTACTGATGAGGATGTGGGGGTGGGTGATGTACTGTGTCCCTCTCCCCTCGTAGGGGAAGAGATCAATCAAGCCAGCTGTGATAATGCCTTAGAGTGTGGCCAGCAGGCATGCTGGAAGGTTGTCCTATGAGGTTGTCGCAGAGGGGGAGCATGCAGTTGAGGGCGGGGTGATCCCAGGAGAGATAGGTCTCCCAGGTAAGGCCTCATTGCAGTGTTCCTCTACAACTGGGATGTCAAAAGGCCAGGTTAGTCCGTCTGGACCGGCAACTTGGTCAGAAGCAGGCACTACACCCGTGGTTGCAGTGGCCGTGGCCGCTGTCACGTGCAGTGGTGGCGCTGGGTTTCCTGGGGTCTCTCGGGGGTCCGATAGCTTTTCCCTTTCCGACCAAGTGGCTGCCTGGTCAGACAGAGGCCATGAGACAGGTCCCGTAGAAATGACAGAAGACGTGGTAGTCTTGTCTATTCTGGCCACATCCAGTTAGGGGTTTCAGGCGGCGCTGGAACGGGACGACAGCCTGAAAGCTCTGAAAGAGCAGACTTTACAGCCTCCCTCGGACTTAGACCTCTAGCAGGTGGTCTGGGACCAAGGACGGCTGTACTGGGTAACAAGGTTCACCAGAGGTATGGCCCAGGAACCGACAGTTAGTGGTACCCTATCCGTTCAGGGCAGAGTTGTTGTGGATGGCACACGAGATGTCTGGTAATCTAGGCATCACTAAGACCAAGGCCAGGCTAGCCCAGCATTTCTACTAGCTAAGGATGGGGGCCAAGGCGACTACCTACTGTCGTTCTTGCGACACCTGTCAGAGGACGGGGAAGGCGGGGCAGCGCCCAAAAGCCCCACTGGTAACACTGCCCATCATTAAAGAGCCTTTTAGGAGGGTGGCTGTGGATTTGGTTGGCCCGATGGCCACTCCCAGCAGCTCCAGGAAACGCTTCATACTGACTGTAGTAGACTATGCCACCCAGTACCCGGAAGTGGTAGCCTTGTTGTCCATTCGGACCGACAAATTGGCCACCACCTTACTGGAGATTTTCTCCTGAGTGGGTTTTCCCCAGGAAATGCTCACCAACCCAGTTCATGTCGCAGCTGATGGAGTCACTGTAAGCACATGCAGGTGCAACATCTGGTGACCAGCCCGTACCACCCACAGGCCAATTGCCTGTGTGAATGGTTCAATTGAACCCTGAAGCAGATGCTTAAGATGTTGGTCGACTCCAACGGGTGCGTCTGGGAGCGGTATCTCCCACACCTGCTATTTGCCTACCGGGAGGTTCCACAGACCTCAACGGGGTTCTCCCCCTTTGAGCTCTTGTATGGCCGACGTGCGCGGGGGCCCCTGCCTCTGGTGAAAGAGGTCTGGGAAGGGGACTTGGCCACCCCTGGAGTGTCGGTCGTCGAATATGTTGTGCGCTCCCGTGGCAAGATGCAGGGCTTGGCGGGTGCACAACCAGAAGCGATTGTACGACCAGAATGCTTATGAGAGGACTTACCAGGTGGGACAAAAGGTGTGGGTACTGGTCCCCGTATCCCAGGACAAGCTTCAGACGGCCTGTACCACGTGCACCAGCAGCTCAATGGCGTAACTTACCTGGTAACCCTGGACCAAGTACGGGGAAGGCGGAAGGCCTTCTACGTAAGCATGATGAAGGCACATCATGAGCAGGAGGCCTGCGCCCTCCCCGTATGCAACCTGCTGGCAGAGGGAGAGGCGGAGACCCTCCCGGGACATGATCACAAAGGCTACGACAAGTGGGACCATCGAGGACAGGGAGGTTTGCAACCAGCTATTGTTGGACCAACACTCCCAGCTGTGGGCAACCCTACACCCCGTCCGGGATCTGTTCAGCAACAAGCCCGGAAGGACAGAGTCGGCCGTCCATCACGTGGACACCCGGGATCACCCACCAATCCGGCGTTCTGTATATCGGGTCTCCCTGGAGGTACAGCAGCACATGCGCCAGCAGATTGATGAGATGCTGAAGCTGGGGGTCATCCAACAATCCAGCAGCGCTTGGGTCTCACCTGTAGTCCTCCTCCCAAAGAAGGACTGGACAACCCGGTTCTGCGTGGACTACAGGAGGCTCAACACTGTCACGGTCATCGATGCATACCCAATGACCTGTTTGATCAGTTGGCTGGGGCCATGTATCTGACCATCATGGATCTGAGCCGGGGATTTTGGCAGATTCCCCTGACCCCTGAGGAATGGGAATGCTCAGCCTTTATCACCCCATTCAGACTGTACGAGTCCACAATAATGCCATACTTCACACTGGGGGTGTCTCCATTACTAATTCCATGGCTTGATGAAAGTGTGTCTTTTGACAAATCACAGCTGCGCGGGGTCCATTGTGGCTGACGTTCTGTTGTGAGTCATACTGCGCAGATCTTGCTGGAGAAGAGCAGTTTGATGTGAGATCGGTACAAATATTCCTAAAGTCAATGACGTATACAATTCTGAAAATTTTAGTTTTGTACACAACACATGAAATGCCTAAGGCTATCTGAGATTTAGCATGGGAGAGAAGGATGACAAGATTCCCCATCCTGCTGTGAGGCAGACACCCACCCAACAGCGCCGGCACCCGCCCTACAGTGCTTTTACTATATTGCAGTAGCACTGCTGGAATCCAGTGGCCGAAGGAGCACAAGCAGGAACAGCAAGCAGTAGTAGAAGTTCTTGAAGTTAGCAAAGGAGTTGTAGGAAACAATCTGTAGATAAGTGAGAAAAGTCTTGGTAAGACAGTCCAGGGGCAGGAGACTGGAACAGCTAGACACAATACTCAAGCAATGAGTGAGAGATCCATCAAGCTTTACGTAGGTCCAAGCAGGAAACAAGATGGATTCCACAGGTTCAGAATCTGCCATCTTAGTAAAGGACAATTGCAGAACACAGCAGCAGCCTCCAGTGGTAAGGAGTGGGATTGCAGCACAATTATGATGAACAATAGCAGCCACTAGTGGTCAAACTATAGAAGAACAACACGAATCCTGATATTACTCCCCCCTCTCAACAGCGGCCTCCAGACAATGCTTGGCTTACTTTATGTGGGCATTTTTGATGAAACTATTTATGTACTCGAGGAGCAATGATCTTTTCTACAGGATCCCAAGAGTTCACTTCAGGGCCGTACCCTTGCCACGTAACTAACCTATTAATATGGGCATACAGGTGATAGAAATGTAAATCTATTCATATCTGTATGCCTCATATTAATAGTTTTGATGTTTTGAAATCTTATATTATGACTTTATGGTAATGATTGCCCCGGGCCCAAAAGAAATCCCCACCTCCTCTTTATTATCATAGCACTGTTAGAACCCTCCTGTGTTTTTCCATCTTGTGTTTTGCGGTCACGTGACCATCTGCCTTTATATTCCAGCTCCGCCCTTTTGGCTGTTCTGGACTTCAGTGTTTGACTGTTTCTCTAGCCAGGTGCTTCGGTGCCTTTCTCTGTCAGTTCGCTTGGTACTCTGGGACCTCTAGTACCTTTTTGTCAGTTTGTCTTTTTGTGTTCTGCAACAACTTCTCTGTTTAGGAGGTGTCCCATTTTAGTCCCAGTCCTTAGTTCTTTTAGGGACCCCTCCCCTTATGCTATAGGTCTTTGTTCAGACTAGCCAAGGACTAAGGCGGGTCTGTTCACTAGGAACATGCAGCCCGCTACATCGTAGGGATTCAGCTTAGTCTTACTGTAGGGACAGCTTTCCCCTATCTTTCCTTAGTTTATGTTGCAGATCATAACAGTAAGTCCAGCCCAAAAAACTAAAAGGAAAGAAATTCGGGGATCAGTATGGCTTCCGTCCAAGTTTTGGCTCAACGCTTGCAGGGATGGTCTCTGGAGGTGGCCAAGCTCCAGCAACACGTGAGTAGCTATTCTGGAGCGCATTTTGTGGAACCCAAGGTAGGACTGCCTGATGTTTTTTTATGGTAAACAGCAAGATTTTTTTGCCTTTAAAAATGCTTGTTTGTTATATTTTCGTTTGAGACCAAGGTCCTCTGGGAATGAATCACAGCGTATTGGTTTTATTATGTCACTTTTGCGCAATGAACCACAGGGGTGGGCCTTTTCTCTCCAACCTAATGATCCATGCTTAAGATCTGTAGAAGAATTTTTTTCGGCTATGGGTCTATTATATGTCGATCCTGACCGAATCTCATCTGCTGAATCAGAACTCAGGCGTTTGAATCAGGGGTCAGGTGATGTTGATGTTGAAAATTATTGCACACACTTTAGAAGATGGGCTTCAGAAGTCAAATGGAATGATCCTGCTCTGAAATGTCTATTTCTTGCTGGTCTGAGGGAAAGGGTTAAGGATCTGCTAATTGCATTCCCCTCACTTGAGACTCTGCAGGATGCCATGCAATTAGCTGTTCGTGTGGATAGGAGGCTGAGATTTAGGCAGAATGAGGTAAAGACTCCTGTAATGTCAGGTCCTAGTCCCCAGAAAATCTGCTCTGACGGCGGAGAACCGATGGAGGTTGGGGCGAAGTCGCTCTCCTCTCAGGAAAGAGACCGGAGGTTCGCCGAGGGATTGTGTCTTTATTGTGGTAAAGCTGACCATTTGATTAAGTATTGTGAGCTTCGTTTAAGTAAAGAGAAAAAAAAAAGGTCAGTTACGCCCGTATAGCTTGTTTACGCTCTGCAGGAGTATTTCTTTCAGGGTGTACTACTTTGCAGGAAAATTTGATTGAATTTCAGGTATTTTTGGATTGTGGTTCAACACTTAATGTGATTGATTAAGGGTTTTTGGAAAACCTTAAATTGAAATCCAAACCTTTGTCTTCATCTATTTCTGTGATTGCAATTGATAACTCTCCCTTGAAATGTATGACTCACAAGACTGCTGCATTTCCGCTCACTATCAATGGAGTTCACCAAGAAATTTTGGACTTGGTGGTATTAAATAATTTACCCTCTCCAGTTGTTTTAGGTTTGCCTTGGTTAAAACTGCACAATCCTTTTATTGGACTGGTCTACGAATGTGATTAAGTGTTGGAGTCTGAAGTGCTATGATAAATGTTGTGAAGGTCGCATTGCGGCTGTGGAAAGAGGGGAATTACCTGTACCTATTCAAGATTTTTGGAGGGTTTTTTCTGAGGAGGAGTCGCAAGTTTTACCTCCTCATAGGGACTATGATTGCACCATTGAGTTTGTTCCGGGAGCTACTCTTCCCAAGAGTCGCTTGTTTAATCTGACTATCCCTGAAAGAAAGGTCTTGGAGGAGTACATAGAGACTAGCCTGGCTGCTGGTCACATTAGACCTTCTAAGTCGCCTGTGGCAGTTGGATAAAAAAAAGGACGGAGGTTTACGTCCATGTCTGGATTTTCGTGAAATTAATAAGATTACCGTACGTAATTCCTACCCATTGCCGTTAATTCCTGACTTGTTTAACCAGTTAGTGGGGGCCAAGTGGTTCTCTAAGATTGATCTCCGGGGGCATACAATTTGCTACGAGTGAAGGAGGGTGATGAATGTAAAACTGCTTTTAACACTCCGGTAGGTCATTTTGAGAATCTGGTGATGCCTTTCGGTCTTACCAATGCTCCAGCATTTTTTCAGAACCTTATTAATGACATCCTGAGACCTTTGATTGGTAAGAATGTGGTTGTGTATTTGGATGACATTCTGATTTATTCACCAGATCTGGAGTCTCATTGGCGGAGCGTACGGGAGGTATTGCAGTTATTGAGTGATAATTCACTCTTTGCTAAGCTGGAGAAATGCGAGTTCGCTGTGCAGAAAATTAGTTTTTTGGGCTACATTGTCTCCAGCGAGGGCTTTGAGATGGACCCGGTGAAGGTTCAGGCTGTGCAGGAATGGCCTAGGCCTATTGGTTTGAAATCTATACAGAGATTTTGGGGTTTTGCCAATTATTACAGGAAATTCATTCAGAATTTTTCTGTAATTAAGCCTCTAACCGATCTCACCAGCAAAGGTGCGAATACGGCCCAGTGGACTACTGAGGCCATTGAAGCGTTTGAGTATCTCAAAGAGAGGTTCAGTTCTGCCCCTATCCTTATGCAGCCTGATGAGACCAAGCCTTTTTTGGTTGAGGTCGATGCTTCATCGGTGGAGGTCAGAGCAGTTTTGTCTCAGGAGAACAAGGATGGAGTACATCAGAAACCGAACTGAATTATGATGTTGGAAATCGGGAGTTGCTGGCTATTAAACTCGCGTTTGAACATTGGCGTAATTTTTTGGAAGGCGCTAGATTTCCTATTCAGGTTTTCACAGATCATAAGAATTTGATCCTGATGAGACACCAGATCCGGCGAGTAAATTAAGATATCATCCAGATAAATGACAACAAACTGTGCCACCAGGCGGCGAAAAATGTCATTAACAAAGTGTTGGAACACCGCCGGGGCATTAGTCAGACCGAATGACATGACAAGGTTCTCATAATGCCCCTCCGGAGTGTTAAACGCCGTCTTCCACTCATCCCCCTCCTTCATCCTAATCAGATTGTACGCCCCCCTGAGATCCAACTTAGAGAACCATTTGGCTCCCACGATCTGATTAAAGAGATCGGGAATAAGTGGGAGCGGATACGGATCTCGGACCGTAATCCGATTAAGTTCACGGAAATCCAGGCAAGGGCGTAGGCCTCCATCTTTCTTCTTAACAAAGAAGAACCCCGCAGCCACCGGTGAAGATGAAGGTCTAATATGCCCCTTAGCCAGACTTTCTGAAATATAATCCTTCATGGCCTGCCTCTCAGGACCAGAAAGGTTATACAACCTAGCTTTAGGTAACTTGGCCTCAGGGAGCAGTTTTACAGAACAGTCATACTCGCGATGAGGAGGTAGTTCCTGACACCCTTTCTCCGAGAATACATCCTCAAAGTCCGCCAGAAATGGAGGTAAGACCCAAGGAGTAACCGCACCGATGACCGTGTTCATGCAGTTTTTATTACAGAATTTACTCCATTGGCTTATCTCTCTGGATTGCCAATTAATAACCGGGTTATGCTTAGCTAACCAAGGAAGGCCCAACACTATAGGAGTGGGAAGACCCTCCAACACGTAGCAAGACAACAGTTCTTTATGTATCGCCCCCACTTGAAGTTTTACGTCATGCACAGCTTGCAAAAAACTTCCCTGACCGAGAGGCCTGGCATCGATCGAGAATATGGGGATGGGTTTAGCCAACTCACTCAATCGCATACCTTGAACCCGGGCAAACCGAGCATCAACCAGATTAGCCCCGGCCCCACTATCCAGAAGAACAGATATCCTCTCAGTTCTCGTACCCACCACCACCTCCGCCGGTACGAGAAACTGAGACGAACCTAGGGACGAAATACCTACTCCCAGATTGCCGTCCACCACACAACCTGGGATCAACAGTTTTCCGACGACTCTTCACTCTGCAAGGGACGGGATGGACACCCCCCAATAAAATGTCCCTTTCTCCCGCAGAAGAAACACCTTCCTGTCTTATGGCGCACCACCGGTCCCCTCCCCCGAAATGATGTCCCTCCTAATTGCATAGGCTCCTCTGGACTGACCAGGGGAACCACCATATGAGGGGACCTTGTAGGAGGTGGAGTCATCACAGGGGGTAGAGTTATCCCGCACCTCTCCCGAAGCCGTCTGTCAACGCGAATAGCAAGGGCCATAGCGGCTTCCAGTGACGCGGGAGAGTCATACTGTGCCAACACATCCTGTAATTTGTCGGATAAACCATGACAAAACTGGCTCCTAAGAGCCGGGTCATTCCACTGGGTGTCCGTGGCCCACCTACGGAACTCCGAACAGAATTCCTCCGCCGGACGATCTCCCTGCTGGATCCTACGTAACTTAGATTCAGCAAGGGAGATCCGATCTGGGTCATCATATACGAGTCCCAGAGCAGCGAAAAACCTATCCACTGACTGGAGAGCCGGGGAGCCCGGGGGAAGAGAGAACGCCCAAGATTGTGGGTCCCCTTGTAGGAGCGAGATGACAATTCCCACCCTTTGTTCTTCACTCCCCGATGACCGAGGCCGCAGCCGAAAGTACAACTTGCATGCCTCCCGGAAAACAAAAAACTTGTCCCGCCCCCCAGTGAACCTGTCAGGGAGAGCTACTTTAGGTTCTGGTCCGGCTTGCTCCTGAGGATGCAAAACCTTGGACCTAACGTCCGCCAGCTCCATGGACAAACTCTGCAACTGCCGAGATAGACCGGCTACTGGATCCATGGTAGCTGGAGAAAAACTAAGTGGGTCGGTGAAAATGTCACGCTGTCTCTGTATACTGGAGGTAGGGGGCCTAAGCTGACCCTAAGCTGGGGCCCTGACTAGTCCCTCAACCTGGAGGTACTGTTAAAGGTACAGAGGTCCAGGCCGCCAGTGTAACCCCTACCTCCTGAGGATCCCTGCACCTAAGTAATCTAGTCCTGAGAAGGACCCCGATCACAACAAAAGGGGACAAATAATAATATGCCCACACACAGTACTTAGACGAACGAGACAGTACAAGGGAAAAACCAAAACCACCTTGCATACAACAACTACACAACTACAACAGAGGGAACACCAACGGGAAAGGAGATAAATGATAAAGCGAGGAAGGGAAAAAACACTCCAAATACACTTATCTCAGAAACTCCAAACACCACGATCCGCTCTGTTAGTCTGAATGAAATGCTTTCACCGACACTTCCCAAACAGACCAGCAGGCATTTGAAGGAGTCTCACTACAGCAGTATTGATTGCAGCTGGGCGAGGCTGGACCTCGTCTAGCACAGAGAGAGAGAGAATTAACTCCCTCACTGCCGAAAAACACAAAGCACCAACAAGTCAGCTGCGAGAAGTCAGGCTGTGTACTCGTGACGATCTTCGTGGCGACACACCCGTGACAGTGTCATGAGTCTCGGTTGGCAGGTCATCCAGGAATTTCGGAAACTAAGAGACTTATCAGTCACAGTTTTTGGTGGCCTGGATGTCAGAAGGAAGTCATCAAGTGGGTGCGTCAGTGTACTGTGTGTGCTAGATCAAAGGCTTCACATACCCCTGCTGCGGGGTTGCTTTGCCCTCTGGAGGTTCCTAGTGCGCTTTGGACGCATCTTGCAATGGATTTTATTACTGATCTGCCTGTGTCCGAGGGTTTTACTGTCATCTGGGTGGTCGTGGACCGTTTTAGTAAGATGTGTCATTTGGTTCCATTCATTAAGTTGCCCTGCGCCAAGACACTCGCTAAGGCGTTTGTTAAGGAGATTGTCCAGCTCCATGGCGTTCCCACGGATATTGTTTCTGATAGAGGAGCTCAGTTTGTGGCTCGCTTTTGGCGTGCTTTTTGTGACAGGTTGGGGGTCCATTTGTCATTTTCGTCTGGGTATCATCCGGAGTCGAATGGACAGACTGAAAGAAAGAACCAGGATGTTGAACAGTTTTTGCGTTGTTTTGTGGCGGACAATCAAGAGGTGTGGTCTGAGTTTCTGCCTCTTGCAGAATTTGCTCTTAACAATCATGCATCCTCTTCTGCTGGGTGTTCTCCTTGTTTTTGTTGTACTGGGAGACATCCATCTTTTGGTTCGTTCTCCAAATTGGGGTCGGCGTTGCCGGAGGAGGAGAATTTTTCCGGTGATTTGGAGAGAGTTTGGGCTAATGTACGTTGTAACCTGCAAGAGGCTAACAAGAAGTCCAAGAAGTATTTTGACAGGAAACGTAAGGAGGTTTTGTTTACGGTTGGTGACATGGTTTGGTTGTCCTCGAAGAACCTGCAGTTGAGGATTCCCTCTAAAAACCTGGATCCTAAGTTTGTGGGTCCATTTAAAGTGCTTCAGGTTGTTAACCCGTCTGTAGTTAGGTTGGATGTCCCTACTTCCTGGAAGATTAATCCTGTGTTTCATGTTTCCTTGTTGAAAAAAGCTGATGTATCTGATAGGGACGCCACTGTCACAGTTCCTCCTGTGGTGGAAGACGGCGAATATTAAATTTCGCGTATCTTGAATTCTAGATGGCATAGAGGGAGATTACAGTATCTTGTCTCCTGGAAGGGTTTCGGTCCCGAAGATAACTCCTGGGTAGGGGCGGATGATGTCTCTGCTCCTAGGCTTGTTAGAGCTTTCCACAAGAGGTTTCCGGATAGGCCTGGGCCTGGAGGATCCGGAGGATCCTCATAAAAGAGGGGGTACTGTTAGAACCCTCCTGTTTGTTTTTTCCATCTTGTGTTTTGCGGTCACGTGACCACCTGCCTTTATATTACAGCTCCGCCCTTTTGGCTGTGCTGGACTTCAGTGTTTGACTGTTTCTCTAGCCAGGTGCTTCGGTGCCTATCTCTGTCAGTTTGCTTGGTCCTTCTGGGACCTCTAGTACCTTTTTGTTAGTTTGTCTTTTTGTGTTCTGCAACAACTTCTCTGTTTCGGAGGCGTCCCATTTTTGTCCCAGTCCTTAGTTCTTTTAGGGACCCCTCCCTTAATTCTATAGGTCTACTTTCAGACTAGCCGAGGACTAAGGCGGGTCTGTTCGCTAGGAACAGGCAGCCCGGTACATCTTGGGATTCAGCTTAGTCTTACTGTAGGGACAGCTTTCCCCTTTCTTTCCTTAGTACATGTTGCAGATCATAACAAGTACCTCTCCTCCCTGCACCTCACAGTGTCCTGTTGCGGCGCTGTAATCTCGCACCTGAAATCGCATTGAAATCCCTCCACAATCCTCACTCCCTCCCATGAGTCGTTGTGACTCACCGGCACCTGCTTTTAGGACCCAGCGGCTACCTCCCTTCTGCTCTAATTGACGCACCCTGGTCTGGTTGTTTAAAACCTGTCTGCTTCTGGGACTCATCGGTGATATTTCTATGTTTCTTGGCTCTGGCTGGAGTACTAGCAGCTTCTTCTCTGGTGCCCTTGGAAGGCTATTGTTTTTTCTCCGCTGGTGTCTGCTTAAGCTAAGTTATCTCCTTCTGTTTGTCTGCCTTGTTGTATTTAGTTTATAGTGGGGACTGACCAGGGCTCATCCCCCCCTTCCCTATCCAGGGCCTAGCTCTAGGGATATATAGGGCTTAGGTTTCCTGATCAGCGATTGGTGTGGAACCAATATATGAATGGTAGGGTAGGCAGGGTGTTATTAGATCTGCCTAGGGGTCTTCATTCCCCCTTTACCTAGTGTTTAGGCTACCCTGCCCTCATCCCTTCATGTTGCACTTATTCTTTCCCACACTGTGCGTGACAGCGCGTCACTGCTGGCACCTGTGCAGAAGATCACAGAATATACTAGTGTATTCCGAGATCTTCTGCGCATGCATATCACGGAGACTTATGTGAGGGAGGGAGTATAGTGGAGGGATTTCAACGAGCAGGCACGAGATTATGACTATTGCAACTTGTTTCTGAATATTCTGGAATCCAGGACCTTTTCAGCTGTGCAATGTTTTTGCCCATCCACTTGAATAGGATCAGGCGGAGGCAGACGACGTCCTGGAAAAGGGTTTGGAGCTAATGGCTTTAGTAAGGAGACATGGAAGACTGGATGCATCTTCATTGTTCTGGGTAGTTGAAGGCGAAAACCTTCTGAGCTAACTTGTCGAATTATTTTAAAAGGACCAATACATTTGTGACCCAGTTTTGGTGAGATTATATGTAGTTTCAAATTCTTGGTGGAAAGCCAAACTTCATCACCCTCGGAGAAAGTCTGCGAGATTTATCTGCTGCTTCCTTATATTTCTTCTGGGCAATTCTTAAAGTGTCTTTAGTATTTCCAGATTCTGTTGCAGGGATTGTATTCTGTCGGTGACAGCAGGGATAGGCGTTTCTCTGGGAAAATTAGGAAGGATACTTGGATGGTTCCCAGAATTTGTTTGGTCGAAGCGTTTTGAGAATTGTTGTATGAAAATTCTGCCATAGGAAGCAAATCCACCCAGTCATCCTGGAGATGACAAATGTAGCATCTGAGACGTTGCTCTAAGGTTTGGTTTTGTGCGTTCAGTCTGACCATTAGATTGGGAATGGAGGCAGAAGATAAACTGACATCAATCTCCAAAGCTGCACAACAATTCCTCCAGAATCTCAATGTAAATTGTGTTCCAGGATCAGAGACGACTTCACCTGGGACCCCATGAAGACGAAACACATCTTGAATTATAAGATCAGCAGTCTCTTTAGCAGGTGGTAAACCAGTGCAGGGGACAAAATGTGCTGCTTTAGTGAGTCGGTCCACCACTACTAGGATTGAACTCTTTCCCTTTGAAACTGGTAATTCCACAATAAAGTCCATAGATCTAGCGCCCCAAGGACAAGATGGAATTTTTGGAGGCTGCAATAATCCCATTGGTGATGTGCGGGGGTTTTATACATGGCACAGGTTAAACAGTAAGATGGGAAAAAAGGAGAGATCCAGCTTCCACAATATAAAATCTTCTTTCTTTAGTTCATTAAAAAGTAAGAACCGGGATGCAACCACTGGGGAGGTCTGAGGGGAAAAGGAAACGCAACACACTAGACGCGTTTCGAGCCCATTACAGGCTCTTGAACGCAGTGTGATCTTGTCAGCAACACGTAGGTGTATATATAAGAGTCAGGTAAGTAATCACAGGTTGAAATCCTGGGCATGATCAGATGAACACAACATTAACCAAACGTTCTTGACATAAAATGTGGGGGTCGTGATGACATTCCACTCGTCCTCCAGTCACTCCAAATTCAAACTATGAGCATGGGTCAACCATTCAAAGAATGAGTCAGACAACAAGCTGGTTCAAGCTCAGAGCATGCTCAGAAGACTACTACAGTCAACGTCCTCAGCATTGTTCTGCGTTTATTTTTACATGCACAAATCTAAATACACTACATAATGGGAGGGGAAAGGGGTTGTCCGGGGCGGGGTAAACCATGAAAGTCCAGTGTCTGGCCACTCCTGATTGGTCCACATCTCCTTATCTCAGTCTCTGGGCAGATATTGCAGCCGTCAGCTTATAATCTTGTTTCGTTTCTCTGAAATAAGTTTTGGCAACACTAGAAATATCTTAGTTTAAGTTTCGATTTGAGTAATATGTAGCAAGGAAAGCTTATTGTTATATGACACAAAATGGTGGTTAGTACATTAGCAAAAAAGCGTATAAAAGTTACAAAAGTATAAAAGTTACAAATATATATATTCTCTTTTTCCCCGACATTCCCCCCTAAACACTAAGCTTTCCTTTGCTTCGGGGCCTTTGAGACTGTCCATGTGTGGGGAGAGGGGAGGTGGATTTCTTCACCCAATCATCTTAGAAGCTGCCCCCTTATGGGACGCCCCCAGACAATCGAGCCCTATCCTGGGTGACACATGGAGTTCTCCCAACTGATCCTAAACTGAATCTTTCAATTGGACTTTATCATGGGGGGGGGTCTGGTCAGGCTTGTTCAAAGGAGTATATTTCTCTATATCTTCTCTTGATTCAGAAAGGTCCCGGAGGTTGGGACAGCATTGGTTATAGCTTTCCTATATAAGGGGACTATGCAGCACAGGACCACCAGGCCCAATACTAGTAGACCTCCCATTACTAGACAAACTTGTTGGAGGAATCCCTTGAGCCCTCCCAACCAACTTGAGAAGAAGGAGGTATCTACCCCTGTGTGGTAGCTGTCCACCCTGGGACAGACAGTAAGCATATGGAAAGGATATAGAAGAAGGTAGTCATCTTTTATAGGCTCGTTCTGTCTCTCTTGCAGTGGGAGGCGTGAATCCAGGTGCTCTTGCCCTCAAGCTTCAGAGCCGTCGGGGTGGTGAGAAGCACAGTGTACGGTCCCTCGAACCGCGGCTGGAGGCAGTCTTTCCGGACAAACTTCTTCACATACACAAGATCGCCTGGGATGAAATCATGTACTGCATCACCTGTAGATTCTGGGAGAGAAGCAGATACTGGAGAGCGGGTGTTAGTCAATTCTCTAGACAAGGCAATCACAAATTTTACCACTCTATCATGTGTTTCAGACAACTCTTGGGGCCTAATCTCTCCTATCTTGGGTGGGGTCCCAAACAAAATTTTATAGGGAGTCAGCCCATGTTTGGCCTGAGGAGTGTGTGTGATATGATACAATACTATAGGGAGTAGGTCGGGCCAGGGGAGGGGATGATCTTAGGTCATTTTCAAGAGCTGGGTCTTGAGTGTGGAATTCATTCTCTCCACTTTGCCTGAACTGGCAGGATGGTATGGAGTGTGGAGGCCCAAATCTGTTCCCAACATGTTCCAGAGTTCTTCGTAGATATTTGCTGTGAAAGCTGGTTCTTGATCCGATTCTATGACTTGGGGAACTCCAAATCTGCAGGCAATTTCGGTGATCAGTTTCTTGGCTGTGACTTTAGCAGTCATGTTGACAACCGGGTAGGCCTCGGGCCAGGCTCAGAACATATCCACGGCTACCAAAACGTACTCCTATTTTCTTGCTTTAGACATTTGGATATGGTCGACTTGTATTCTCTGCCAAGGGGAGTCTGGTTTAGCCAGGTGTTGGAGAGGGACCCGTGCCGTACACGTTGGGTTGCAGGTAGCGCAGACAGAGCAGGATTTTGAGTACGCAGTCACAGTGGAAGAGATTCCGGGTGCAAAGTACAGTTTCTTGATACATGCCAAGGCTTGATTCTTTCCTCTGTGTGTAGGCCCGTGAGCCCATGCTGCCACAGCTGAGTACATGCGTCTAGGCAAGCAAGGCTTCCCATCCACTTGGTAAAGAGTCGAGTTGACCTTTGAATCTTTGCAACCTGCCAGCACAGCTCCTGCCGCTTTCCATTGCTTGACTTCTTCAGTGGGGATCTTTCTTTGTTCCTCACACAATTTTTCTTCAGGCATCCTGACCCCCCTGGATTCTACTCGTGTCTCCGCTGGACTTGTATGGTCTTCCGCCGGCTGTTCTTTGGCTCTTGCTCTAGTGAGCGCCACAGCTACGGTTTGCAGGGTCTCCCCCATCTCTTCTTCCTTTTCCTGCCACTTTGATGACACATTCTCCACTGCTGCAGTCTTGGCTGCTTGGTCAGCTAGGTGGTTGCCCCTGGCTTCTCTGGATTCTAGTCTTCCATGAGCCTTGACCTTCATAACAGCAACCTGAATGGGTAGTTCCAGGGCCTTCATTAGGGCCTTAATCCATGAGACATGTTTCACTGGTGTACCTGCAGCTGTGATGAATCCTCTAGACTTCCACAAGAGTCCAAAATCATTGCAAATTCCATGTCCATACCTGGAATCGATATATATATATTCGCCTTTGTTCCTGCTGCCAGGTGGCAGGCCTCTGTGAGAGCCACAAGTTCAGCTTCTTGTGCAGACATGTATGGTGGTAGAGCTTCAGCCTTGAGGACTGTTAGGTCTGTTGTGACAGCATATCCCGTGTGGAACTTTCCTTGAGGGTCTGCGAAACGGGATCCATCAGTCCATAGGTGCAAGGCAGGGTCTGCGAGCGGATGTGCCACCATATTCTCTGGAGCAGAAGTCTCTTCCTGCAAAATTTTTATACAATCATGAAGTTCCACCAATGGATCTTCACCCTCTTCACCTTCCCCCCTAGAAGGTGGAAGCAAAGTGGCAGGGTTGATAGTCAGACATCTGGTCAGCTGACTTGTCAAGGAGGATGTGAGCAGCGTGGACCGCCTTAAGGCACGTGGGGGCAGTTCGGGCGACAGGGTCCAGGCGGGCTGAGTAGTAGCCCAAAGGCCGATACTTAAGATCATAGCGTTGTGCTAGAACTCCAGAGACATGACCTTCCGATTCCGAGACAAAAAGGTGAAATGGCTGAGTATAGTCTGGTAAGCCCAAGACCGGGGCAGAGACAACAGCCTGTTTAAGGCGGTCAAAACATAGTCTGTGTTGATGAGAAACACGTGGATCTTCAGCATGAAGCCAAACTGAGCCTTCATTTTTGAGACAGTCGTACAGAGGTTGCATGAGCTTTGAGACATCAGGGATCCATTGCCTGCAGTAAGTGATGAGGCCAAGGAAAGTCTGCATAGCGGAGTAGGTGGTTGGGAAGGTGATATCCATGATGGCTTGTTTTCTTTCTTCAGTCAGATGTCTAGCACCTTGTGATATACAATGTCCGAGGAAAATGACCTTGGGCAGACACCATTGGACTTTGCCTTTCGAGACTTTACAGTTAGCTGAGTGAAGAGACCAGAGAAGGGATACTGACATCTCTGGCAAATTTTCTTCAGTGCCACAGAGTAAAAGATCATCCACATACTGTAGAAGGGTGACCTGAGGGTTCTCTTGAACCCATGGCTCCAGAATAGACTTCATAGAATGAGTGAATTGGTTAGGAGAGTTCTGGGCTCCTTGTGGAGTCCTGGTCCATGTAAACTGTGCTCCTTGAAAGGTGAAGGCAAAAAGAAACCACGAATCTTCATGTAAGGGTATACTGAAGAAGGCGTTGGCCAGATCTAACACCGTAAACAAGGTGGCCGTTGGAGGCACCTGAGACAAAAGGGTGTTTGGGTTGGGTACCACTGGAGTTTCTAAAATGGTAGCTGCATTGACGGCTCTGAGATCCTGAACCAACCGGTATCTTGGAGGCTCTCCCGGAGCGGTTTTCTTTTTTACAGGAAAGAGGGGTGTATTGCATGGAGATACACATCTGACAAGGACTCCTGATTCCAGGAGGGAAGCGACTTGGGTACTCAAGCTTTGTTCTTGTGCAGCCTTGAGGGGGTATTGTGGCAACCGTGGGTACCTATGTCCAGGCTTGAGGTGTACTCGGACCGGGGGAACCTGCAGGAGGCCAACGTCCTCTGGCCCGCTGGACCACAGAGAGTGAGGGAACTGTGAGGTTGTATGGTCATCATCATGAGAGGGAAGGCTTTAAGAACACCGCGGTCTTCAGTCCCTTGTTTGGAATGAGGGTCCCGCAAAAGAAGCTCCATACCATGGTTTCCGAAAGTAATTGTTGCCTTCATCCGCTCTAAGAGATCGGCTCCCAACAAATTAACGGGGCAAGTTTCAGAGACCAAGAATCTTGTGAGCACTCCGGTGAACGGTCCTGCAGACACAGGGACTGTGAGTGGAGAGGAAATATGTTGGCCTTCCACCCCAACACAGGTGAGGGTATCCGGTGATAGGGATACAGAAGGAGGGAGCTGTGCAGAGGAAATGACAGATGTGGCCGCCCCAGTGTCCACCTGTAACTCCAGTGGTTGATGGTCCACCTGTAAAGTGACAGTCTCTGAGGATGTGGTCAAGGCTACCACACTCCCAACACAACATTCGTCCTTCAGAATCACGAGATTGTCTCCTGTTTCTAGATGATCCCTTGTCATCTCTTCTGTCTTGTTTTCTATATGTGGGAGGAGTATCATCACCTGTGCCTTTAACCATTACCCACTTGATTCCATGTTGGTTGCCAGGGGGTGGGTAGCTTTCTTGAGCTTGATATACCATGGCAGGAGCGGCTTTCTTCTTTGGCTTAGTATCCTTTTCCATTTTTAGCATTGATTTTTGGAAAGCTTTAACGATATCCACCGCGTCGTTGAAAGAAGAAGAACGAATCTCGGGCCGTACTCTCAGGACTTCATCTCTGAGAGCGTCTTGTAGGCCATCTACTAGGGCCTGAACCAACAGAGCGGCCTGCGTCTTGACGTGAAAACTGTATCCGAGATCCTCAAAATGCATGCTGAGTTTTGCAGCATATCTTTCCACAGATTTAACAGGGTCTTGTTGAACATCTTGTACAGACCCAGCTTGATCTGACAAACGATTCTGAGCCCAGGCTTTTAACTGTTTCATGTATTCTAGGCCGGATTCATACGTACTAAGGGGTCCTGCTTTTGTGGAAACCATGGCCTTTTGAAAGCTCTCCGTTTTCGGCTAAGTGAGCCTGGCATTCTGCAGCCAGAGTAGAACCAACAGCAAGGGAAATTTTGCGAGCCAATCCTCCAACATGGCTCATACAGGTGTTTGCAGGGTTGACTATGGCCCCCACCCGATGTGTAAGGATGTCACCATAGCCTATTGACAGAGTGACAGGGCGTCCTGATGGGTCTACTAGGTTCCGGGAGCGGCAGGGGTCCCAGACTTCTGAGGGGCTGAGGGGTGGTGTTCTGTCAGCAGTTGTTTGGAGCAAGGGCCGGAGTACGGGTAATGGATATGGGGTGGAGGATGCCATAGGAGACGTATGGGGTAAAGGGGGGGCTGGAGTATCTTGAGCCCATCCCTCATCTGGCTCCGTATCGTCTTGAGTAACAGTATGTTGGCGGAAGGAGAGCAGTCTGGCCTGAAATTCTGGGGAGTTGAGGAGGATATCCCCAGGGTTGTGGGTGACTCCCATAGGAAACAGGGGAAGCGTCTCAGCATCGTGGACTGGAGCAGAGGGTGTCACATTAGTTTCAGATGGGTACTCTGGGACTACGGGCTTTTCCACCTGTGCTGGTGGCTGGTAATATGCACCGGACGGATCTAGTAGTGGATATAGGCCGGATTGGGGCTTTCCGGGCCTCCCACAACAAATAAGAGGTGTAGCAAGATGGCCGTTGGAGGGAGGAGGTGGGAGTGGGGGTGGGATTGTTCTTGGGGGCAGGCTGGGCATCGTGCCATGGGTGGCCCCCCCCCCACAGACACAGCAGAACTTCGGGTTCTGCTGTCAGCACATACGACACGTCCATCCTTCCGATGATTTAGCGTCGGCGCCATTATAGGGTGGTGGCTGAGGGCTCGGTGTAGTGACAGGCATCAAAGGTGTAACGGCCATTTTGGGGGCACATAACAAATCACAATCTGCAGCTTTCATGTATCCGAACAAAGGCTCGGCATTCTCTGTTCCCCCCTGCACCATCTACTCTAAGATGTGCTTGCAGAAATCCTCACCCAACTTTCCCAACTTCTGTGTAACACATTCTTTCTAAACTGAAGACTAAAGCCTGCCTGTACTGGATAAGCTTATCATATTCTACAAATTCCTAACATTCTTCTTGCCTTCTTGCCTTCCCGTAACTCCACTAATTGGCTTAACTCCCACAGCAGCATTCCACAACTTACGAGATCTTTCAAATTTGAATATACTCAACATTTTCTTATAGAATGCAATGATCTGTCGCGACTCAGATCACTGGTGCAGTCCACAGGTCGCCATTCCTCAGTGTAGAGCACACCTCAATACACTGATGAGATAGAGAGACACCTCAATCTAACTCCTTTCCTAGCCTTGAATGGCGACTTTACAGTGCGACTCACCACGGCACCCTGACTACAGGTCACCACCCGTCAGTGTAGAGACACCTCGATACACTGATGAGATAGAGAGACGCCTCGATCTATCTCCTTTCCTACCACGGTACCACCCGACAGTGTAGAGACACCTCGATACACTGTTTCCTAACCTTGACTTAACAGCAGTCTCTGTGTTAGACGAAGAGCACACCTCAATTCGTCACAGATTCTGACAGCACAACAGCTCCTTTACACTACAATTCAGGAATGCTTTGAAACCTCGACTATCAGTTACGGGAGGCAGCTATCTAAGAAAAGTACAGTGACCGGGGGAGGAGGAGGTGGTGTGCACACGAGCACGCGCAGGCATGCGACGTCACTCGGTTTAACACTTGCTGGTTCAGGACGTGGTGCGGGACGCCCAAGGTCTCACCACTCGACCGGTCACCCACCCAGATCCAACCTGACAATCCCACAGGAACCGCTGCGGCTGACACACAGGCAAGTGAGACATATAAAATACATCTCAACTTACCGTGTTCGATGGAGGTTGATCAGGCCTCAAATTCAGCCACCGCGGTCACCACCAGGGAAATCAGCAATATGGGCCCGGGAGGGCGGCGTACCGCTAGCCACGCCGCACGTTGAGCGCCATTTGTGGGGGTCGTGATGACATTCCACTCGTCCTCCAGTCACTCCAAATTCAAACTATGAGCATGGGTCAACCATTCAAAGAATGAGTCAGACAACAAGCTGGTTCAAGCTCAGAGCATGCTCAGAAGACTACTACAGTCAACGTCCTCAGCATTGTTCTGCGTTTATTTTTACATGCACAAATCTAAATACACTACATAATGGGAGGGGAAAGGGGTTGTCCGGGGCGGGGTAAACCATGAAAGTCCAGTGTCTGGCCACTCCTGATTGGTCCACATCTCCTTATCTCAGTCTCTGGGCAGATATTGCAGCCGTCAGCTTATAATCTTGTTTCGTTTCTCTGAAATAAGTTTTGGCAACACTAGAAATATCTTAGTTTAAGTTTCGATTTGAGTAATATGTAGCAAGGAAAGCTTATTGTTATATGACACAAAATGGTGGTTAGTACATTAGCAAAAAAGCGTATAAAAGTTACAAAAGTATAAAAGTTACAAATATATATATTCTCTTTTTCCCCGACAAAAACATGTGCTGAGACAAAAGTGTATGATTAAAAACCACAAGATAAAATGAAACAATTGTGCCGAAACATGGAATCTACTAAACATAGAAGTGTGAAAAATAATAAACAAGATAAACGCAGCTCTGTGAACATGATGCAAGGGACTGAAATCAGATATGAATAACTAAAGTTCCAATTATCACCTAAAAATGTATAGAATTATTAACCGCTTACTGACGTCCCTGGGTCTATTGGACCAGGTACGTACTATTAAGCACAATGTGATAACACCCGCACACAAGCGGTGCGAGGCGATCGCTGTCGGGGTGTCAGCTGATTCTCACACCTGACACCCGGTGCTATGTGCCAGGTCCCGCACCGCTCCCAGCATATTAACCCCCAAGATGCTGCGATCGAAGTCAATCGCAGCATTCTGGGAGCAAGGGGGGGTAAGCGCGAGCCTCTTACCTTGTCTCCAGCGTCCCGCGCTGTCTGTGCTGGGTCCCGGTAGTTACCATTGTGACCCAATGTCATCATGAGCTGACAGTCTGCATAGAACAGGCATGCTGCTGCATTCCCTATGCTGTGCAAGTGATCAGCCTGCAAAAAAATGAAAGTCCCATAGTGGGTCAAATTGTCAAAGTGAAAAAAAAATTGTAAAAATAATTCCCCCCTCCCCTCCCCCCCAAAAAAAAATATATATACAGTTAGGTCCATATATATTTGGACAGAGACAACATTTTTCTAATTTTGGTTCTAGACATTATCACAATGAATTTTAAACAAAACAATTCAGATGCAGTTGAAGTTCAGACTTTCAGCTTTCATTTGAGGGGATCCACATTAAAATTGGATGAAGGGTTTAGGAGTTTCAGCTCCTTAACATGTGCCACCCTGTTTTTAAAGGGACCAAAAGTAATTGGACAGATTAAATAATTGTAAATAAAATGTTCATTTCTAGTACTTGGTTGAAAACCCTTTGTGGGCAATGACTGCCTGAAGTCTTGAACTCATGGACATCACCAGACGCTGTTTCCTCCTTTTTGATGCTCTGCCACGCCTTCACTACGGTGGTTTTCAGTTGCTGTTTGTTTGTGGGCCTTTCTGTCTGAAGTTTAGTCTTTAACAAGTGAAATGCTGCTCAATTAGGTTGAGATCAGGTGACTGACTTGGCCATTCAAGAATATTCCACTTCTTTGCTTTAATAAACTCCTGGGTTGCTTTGGCTTTATGTTTTGGGTCATTGTCCATCTGTAGTATGAAACGACGACCAATCAGTTTGGCTGCATTTGGCTGGATCTGAGCACACGGTATGGCTCTGAATACATCAGAATTCATTCGACTGCTTCTGTCCTGTGTAACATCATCAATAAACACTAGTGACCCAGTGCCACTGGCAGCCATGCATGCCCGCGCCATCACACTGCCTCCGCCGTGTTTTACAGATGATGTGGTATGCTTTGGATCATGAGCTGTACCACGCCTTCGTCATACTTTTCTCTTTCCATCATTCTGGTAGAGGTTGATCTTGGTTTCATCTGTCCAAAGAATGTTCTTCCAGAACTGTGCTGGCTTTTTTAGATGTTTTTTTTTAAGCAAAGTCCGGCCTAGCCTTTTTATTCTTGATGCTTATGAGTGGCTTGCACCGTGCAGTGAACCCTCTGTATTTACTCTCATGCAGTCTTCTCTTTATGGTAGATTTGGATATTGATACTCCTACCTCCTGGAGAGTGTTGTTCACTTGGTTGGCTGTTGTGAAGGGGTTTCTCTTCACCATGGAGATTATTCTGCGATCATCCACCACTGTTGTCTTCCGTGGGCGCCCAGGTCTTTTTGCATTGATGAGTTCACCAGTGCTTGCTTTCTTTCTCAGGATGTACCTAACTGTAGATTTTGCCACTCCTAATATTGTAGCAATTTCTCGGATGGGTTTTTTCTGTTTTTGCAGCTTAAGGATGGCTTGTTTCACCTGCATGGAGAGCTCCTTTGACCACATGTTTACTTCACAGCAAAACCTTCCAAATGCAAACACCACACCTCAAATCAACTCCAGGCCTTTTATCTGCTTAATTGAGAATGACATAACGCAGGGATTGCCCACACGTGTCCATGAAATAGCCTTGGAGTCAATTGTCCAATTACTTTTGGTCCCTTTAAAAACAGGGTGGCACATGTTAAGGAGCTGAAACTCCTAAACCCTTCATCCAATTTTAATGTGGATCCCCTCAAATGAAAGCTGAAAGCCTGAACTTCAACTGCATCTGAACTGTTTTGTTTAAAATTCATTGTGGTAATGTCTAGAACCAAAATTAGAAAAATGTTGTCTCTGTCCAAATATATATGGACCTAACTGTACATATATACTGTACCCATAAATAGATATTATGAAAACAAAACAATAAAAGTACACACATTTGGTATTGCCACATACTACCTGACCTATAAAACGGTCCCACTAGTTAACCTCTTTAGTGAAAACGGTAAAAAATAAAAAATGAAGCAAAAAACAATGCTTTCTCATCATACCGCCAAACAAAAAATAGAATAACACGCGATCAAAAATACGAATGTAAATATAAATGGTACCACTGAAAAAGTCATCTTGTCCCGCAAAAAACAAGCCGCCATACCGCTCCATCAGCCGAAAAATAAAAAAATTATAGCTCTCAGAATAAAGCGATGCTAAAAAATATTTTTTCTATAAAAAAGTTTGTGTAAAAGTGCCAAAACATAAAAAAAATTATATAAATGTGGTTTCGCTGTAAACGTACTGACCCGAAGAATAAAGCTGCCTTATCAATTTTACCACACGCAGAACGGCATAAAAAAAAAAAACGGTTGTGCTAGGGTTAGGGTTATGGTAGGCTTAAGGTTGTGCTAGGCTTAGGGTTGTGCTAGGCTTAGGGTTATGGTAGGCTTAAGGTTGTGCTAGGCTTAGGGTTGTGCTAGGGTTAGGGTTGTGCTAGGGTTAGGGTTGTGCTAGGGTTAGGGTTGTGCTAGGCTTAGGGTTGTGCTAGGGTTAGGGTTGTGCTAGGCTTAGGGTTGTGCTAGGGTTAGGGTTGTGCTAGGGTTAGGGTTGTGCTAGGCTTAGGGTTGTGCTAGGGTTAGGGTTGTGCTAGGGTTAGGGTTGTGCTAGGGTTAGGGTTGTGCTAGGCTTAGGGTTGTGCTAGGTTTGGGGTTGTGCTAGGCTTAGGGTTGTGCTAGGGTTAGGGTTGTGCTAGGTTTGGGGTTGTGGTGGGGTTGGGATTTTGTGCCGAAACATGGAATCTGCTAAACATACAAGTGTGAAAAAGAAAAATAATAAACAAGATAAACGCAGCTCTGTGAACATGATGCAAGGGACTGAAATCAGATATGAATAACTCAAGCATGTCACTCAAACACCCACGATACTTAGTGCATACCGGAGTACCCGATGTCGTACCTCTGGGTTCAAAATGTTCACTATACCCCTTGATAAAATCCTTAAGGGGTCTAGTTTCCAAAATGGTGTCACTTGTGGGGGGGGGTTTCCACTGTTTAGGCACATCAGGGGCTCCCCAAATGCGACATGACGTCTGCTCTCGATTCCAACTAATTTTGCGTTCAAAAAGTCACACAGTGCTCCTTCCCTTCTGAACTCTGCCGTGCGCCCAAACACTGTATTTTCCTCACATATGGGGTATCGGCAGACTCACAAAAAATTGCACAACAGTTTTTGGGGTCCATTTTCTCCACTGACTCTTGTGAAAATAAAAAATTTGGGGCAAAAAGATAATTTTTGTGGAAAAAGTTAGATTTTTTTTATTTTTATGGCTCAATGTTATAAACTTCTGTGAAGCACCTGGGGGATCAGGGTGCTCACCACACATCTAGATAAGTTCCCTGAGGGATCTAGTTTTGGGGTCCATTTTTTTCTGTTACCTTTGCGAAAAAAAATTGGGGTCTAAAGTAACATTTTTGTGAAAAAAGTTAAATGTTCATTTTTATCTTCCACATTCCCAAAAATTCCTGTGAAGCACCTGAAGGGTTAATAAACTTCTTGAATGTGGTTTTGAGCACCTTGAGGGGTGCAGTTTTTAGAATGGTGTCACTTTTGGGTATCTTCTGTCATAAAGACCCCTCAAAGTGACTTTAAATATGATGTGGTCCCTAAAAAAATGGTTTTGTAAATTTTGTTGGAAAAATGAGAAATCTCTGGTCAACTTTTAACCCTTATAGCGCACTAACAAAAAAAATGTTGGTTCCAAAATTGTGCTGATGTAAAGTAGACATGTGGGAAATGTTATTTATTAACTCTTTTGTGTGACAGATCTCTCTGATTTAAGGGCATAAAAATTCAAATTTTGAAAATTGCAAAATTTTCAAAATTTTCACCAAATTTCCTTTTTTTTCACAAATAAACACAAGTGATATCGAAGAAATTTTACCACAATCATGAAGTACAATATGTCACGAAAAAACAATCTCAGAATCAGGGGGATCCGCTGAAGCTCCAGAGTTATTACCTCATAGATGGAGGCCCGATGCTATGGCATCAGGAGGGCGGTAATGTCACGATGGGGGCAGGCTTTGCTGCGCTGAGAATCTCTCCCCCCCATGTGCTCACCCACCTATCCACTCTCTCTCCCCATCTGCTGTCTTCTCCTCTCATGTGATCTCTTCTTTGACCTGTCTACCCCATGTGCTCTCCCCCTTGTCTGCTGTCTCTCTCCTTCCTGTGCTGTGTTCTCCCCTCATGTGCTGTCCCGTTTGAGCTGTCTCCCCCCTGTGCTCTGTCTCTCTCCCCCCTGTGCACTTTCTCTCTCCCCCATCTGCTGTCTTCTCCTCTCATGTGATCTCTCCTTTGACCTGTCTGCCCCATGTGCTCTCCCGCTTGTCTGCTGTCTCTCTCCTTCCTATGTTCTCCCCTCATGTGCTGTCCCGTTTGAGCTGTCTCCCCCCCTGTGCTCTGTCTCTCTCCCCCTGTGCGCTTCCTCTCTCCCCATCTGCTGTCTTCTCCTCTCATGTGATCTCTCCTTTGACCTGTCTACCCCATGTGCTCTCCCCCTTGTCTGCTGTCTCTCTCCTTCCTATGTTCTCCCCTCATGTGCTGTCCCGTTTGAGCTGTCTCCCCCCTGTGCTCTGTCTCTCTCCCCCTGTGCACTTTCTCTCTCTCCATCTGCTGTCTTCTCCTCTCATGTGATCTCTTCTTTGACCTGTCTACCCCATGTGCTCTCCCCCTTGTCTGCTGTCTCTCTCCTTCCTGTGCTGTGTTCTCCCCTCATGTGCTGTCCCGTTTGAGCTGTCTCCCCCCTGTGCTCTGTCTCTCTCCCCCTGTGCACTTTCTCTCTCTCCATCTGCTGTCTCCTCTCATGTGATCTCTTCTTTGACCTGTCTACCCCATGTGCTCTCCCCCTTGTCTGCTGTCTCTCTCCTTCCTATGTTCTCCCCTCATGTGCTGTCCCATTTGAGCTGTCTCCCCCCTGTGCTCTGTCTCTCTCCCCCTGTGCACTTTCTCTCTCTCCATCTGCTGTCTTCTCCTCTCATGTGATCTCTTCTTTGACCTGTCTACCCCATGTGCTCTCCCCCTTGTCTGCTCTCTCTCTCCTTCCTGTGCTGTGTTCTCCCCTCATGTGCTGTCCCGTTTGAGCTGTCTCCCCCCTGTGCTCTGTCTCTCTCCCCCTGTGTGCTTCCTCTCTCCCCATCTGCTGTCTTCTCCCCTCTGTGCTCTCTTCTTTGACCTGTCTACCCCATGTGCTCTCCCCCTTGTCTGCTGTCTCTCCTTCCTGTGCTGTGTTCTCCCCTCATGTGCTGTCCCGTTTGAGCTGTCTCCCCCCCTGTGCTCTGTCTCTCTCCCCCCTGTGCACTTTCTCTCTCCCCCATCTGCTGTCTTCTCCTCTCATGTGCTCTCTTCTTTGACCGGTCTACCCCATGTGCTCTCCCCCTTGTCTGCTGTCTCTCTCCTTCCTGCGCTGTGTTCTCCCCTCAAGTGCTGTCCCGTTTGAGCTGTCTCCCCCCTGTGCTCTGTCTCTCTCCCCCCTGTGCACTTTCTTTCTCCCCCATCTGCTGTCTTCTCCTCTCATGTGATCTCTTCTTTGACCTGTCTGCCCCATGTGCTCTCCCCCTTGTCTGCTGTCTTCTCTCATGTGCTCTCTTCTTTGACCTGTCTTCCCCATATGCTCTCCCCCTTGTCTGCTGTCTCTCTCCTTCCTGTGCTGTGTTCTCCCCTCATGTGCTGTCCCGTTTGAGCTGTCTCCCCCCTGTGCTCTGTCTCTCTCCCCCCTGTGCGCTTTCTCTCTCCCCAATCTGCTGTCTTCTCCTCTCATGTGCTCTCTTCTTTGACCTGTCTACCCCATGTGCTCTCCCGCTTGTCTGCTGTCTCTCTCCTTCCTATGTTCTCCCCTCATGTGCTGTCCCGTTTGAGCTGTCTCCCCTCTGTGCTCTGTCTCTCTCCCCCCTGTGCGCTTTCTCTCTCCCCATCTGCTGTCTTCTCCTCTCATGTGATCTCTTCTTTGACCTGTCTGCCCCATGTGCTCTCCCCCTTGTCTGCTGTCTCTCTCCTTCCTGTGCTGTGTTCTCCCCTCATGTGCTGTCCCGTTTGAGCTGTCTCCCCCTGTGCTCTCTCTCCCCCCTGTGCGCTTTCTCTCTCCCCATCTGCTGTCTTCTCCTCTCATGTGATCTCTTCTTTGACCTGTCTACCCCATGTGCTCTCCCCCTTGTCTGCTGTCTCTCTCCTTCCTGCGCTGTGTTCTCCCCTCATGTGCTGTCCCGTTTGAGCTGTCTCCCCCCCTGTGCTCTGTCTCCCCGCTGTGCTCTTTCTCTCTCCCCATCTGCTGTCTTCTCCTCTCATGTGATCTCTTCTTTGACCTGTCTACCCCATGTGCTCTCCCGCTTGTCTGCTGTCTCTCTCCTTCCTGTGCTGTGTTCTCCCCTCATGTGCTGTCCCGTTTGAGCTGTCTCCCCCCCTGTGCGCTTTCTCTCTCCCCATCTGCTGTCTTCTCCTCTCATGTGATTTCTTCTTTGACCTGTCTACCCCATGTGCTCTCCCCCTTGTCTGCTGTCTCTCTCCTTCCTATGTTCTCCCCTCATGTGCTGTCCCGTTTGAGCTGTCTCCCCCTGTGCTCTGTCTCTCTCCCCCTGTGCATGTTCTCTCTCCCCATCTGCTGTCTTCTCCTCTCATGTGCTCTCTTCTTTGACCTGTCTACCCCATGTGCTCTCCCCCTTGTCTGCTGTCTTCTCTCATGTGATCTCTTCTTTGACCTGTCTACCCCATGTGCTCTCCCCCTTGTCTGCTGTCTCTCTCCTTCCTGTGCTGAGTTCTCCCCTCATGTGTTCTCTCGTTTGAGCTGTCTCCCCCCCCGTGCTGTCACACTGTCTCTGTGTACTGGAGGTAGGGGGCCTAAGCTGACCCTAAGCTGGGGCCCTGACTAATCCCTCTACCTGGAGGTACTGTTAAAGGTACAGAGGTCCAGGCCGCCAGCGTAACCCCTACCTCCTGAGGATCCCTGCACCTAAGTAATCTAGTCCTGAGAAGGACCCCTGATCACAACAAAAGGGGACAGGTAATAATATGCCCACACTCAGTACTTAGACGAACGAGACAGTACAAGGGTAAAATCAAAACCACCTTGCATACAAAAACTAAACAACTACAACAGAGGGAACACCAACGGGAAAGGAGATAAATGATAAAGCGAGGAAGGGAAAAAACTCTTCGAATACACTTAGCTCTGAAACTCCAAATACCACGATCCGCTCTGTTAGTCTGCATGAAATGCTTTCACCGACACTTCCCTAACAGACCAGCAGGCAGTTGAAGGAGTCCCACTACAGCAACATTAATTGCAGCTGGGCGAGGCTGGACCTCTAGCACAGAGAGAGAGAGAGTTAACTCCCTCACTGCCGAAAAACACAAAGCACCAAAAACTCAGCTGCGAGAAGTCAGGCTGTGTAATCGTGACGATCTTCGTGGCGACACACCCGTGACAGTACCCCCCCCTTCTACGAGGGGCCTCCGGACCCTCAGGGCCAGGTTTATCCGGGTGAGTTGTGTGGAAGGCCCGAACTAATCGGTCTGCGTTAATATCCGACTCAGGAACCCACATCCTCTCCTCAGGACCATACCCCTTCCAATGAACCAGGTACTGAAGGGACCGGCGATTAAAGCGTGAATCGATGACCCTCGATACCTGGAACTCCAAGTTACCATTGACCACCACTGGAGGGGGAGGTAAAGGTGACGGTACCACCGGCGCCACATACCTCTTAAGCAATGATCTGTGGAACACGTTGTGAATTTTAAACGTAGGGGGGGAGGTCAAGACGGAATGCCACCGGATTAATTATAGAACTGATCCTGTACGGCCCGATGAACCTGGGACCCAGTTTCCAGGAGGGAACCTTAAGTTTTATATTCCTGGTAGACAACCATACCCGATCGTTCACACTTAGGTCCGGACCAGACACTCTCCTCCTATCAGCCATACGTTTGTATCGGTTCCCCATAGTATTCAGATTCTTCAGCACCCCTCTCCATACTGAAGCGAGTGATGAGGAAAATCGTTCCTCCTCAGGAACCCCCGAAGAGCCCCACCTACTGAAAGTACAAAACTGGGGGTGAAAACCATATGCCCCAAAAAACGGGGACTTACCAGTGGACTCGCTCCGCCTATTATTAAGAGCAAACTCTGCCAGAGGTAAGAAAGAAGCCCAGTCCTCCTGGTTCTCTGACACAAAACACTGGAGATATGTCTCCAAGCTCTGGTTCATACGTTCCGTCTGACCATTGGTCTGAGGATGAAAAGCCGATGAGAACGATAAATGCATCCCCCGCCGTGTACAAAATGCCTTCCAGAATTTGGACACAAACTGAGACCCCCGATCTGACACCACATCGGAGGGTACCCCGTGAAGCCTCACAATCTCCCCAATGAACACCTGCGCAAGAGTTTTAGCATTAGGAAGAGCAGGAAGAGCGATAAAATGTGCCATCTTGCTGAACCTGTCCACTACAACGAGTATGACCGTTTTACCCGAAGACGGAGGGAGGTCCGTAATAAAGTCCATAGACAGATGAGTCCAAGGACGCTCCGGGATCTTCAAAGGTAAGAGGGCCCCAGACGGATGGGTATGTGAGGTCTTAGAGCGCGCACAAACCCCACAGGACGCGACAAAAGTTACCACCTCCTTATGTAAGTTAGGCCACCAAAACCGAAGCGAGAGGAGATCCACAGTTGCTTTACTCCCCGGGTGTCCTGCAAAAACTGAGTTATGGTGTGCCTCGATCACCTTTTGTCGCAACTGATCTGGAACAAACAGTCTCCCCGGAGGTCCAACAGGGGCGTCCCCCTGAGCCTCCAATACCTCCTTCTCAAGCTCAGAGCATACTGCGGAAACCACCACCCCCTCCTGAAGGATAGGAATTGGGTCGTCCGTATTCCCGGCCCCAGGGAAACTACGAGATAAGGCATCCGCCTTTACATTTTTTGACCCAGGACGATATGTAACGACAAAATTAAACCTGGTAAAAAACAATGACCACCTAGCTTGTCTGGGATTCAGACGTTTCGTGGACTCCAGATATAGCAGGTTCTTGTGATCGGTGATGACGGTGACCGGATGGACTGCCCCCTCTAAAAAATGGCGCCACTCCTCAAAAGCTAACTTAATGGCCAAGAGTTCCCTATTGCCGACATCGTAATTCCTCTCAGCGGACGACAATTTTTTAGAGAAAAAGGCGCACGGATGCCACTTACCAGGGGACGAACCTTGTGACAATACTGCTCCCACCCCTACCTCGGAAGCGTCTACCTCTACAATGAATGGCTGTGACGCATCAGGTTGAATGAGTATGGGTGCCGAGGCAAAACATTTTTTCAAGGAGGAGAATGCTTGACAAGCCTTGTCAGACCACCTAGAAAAATCCGTCCCCTTTTTAGTCATGTCTGTGAGAGGCTTAATGTAGTGCCGGCGTCCCTGCCCTCTGCTAGGCAGGGACGCTGTTCCCCTCACCGCTCTGCTCCGTGCCCGGCGTCCCTCTCCCGCTCTGCTGGCAGCGCGCGCTCCTTCCCGGCCACTGTGCTTAGGGCGCGCGCGCGCGCGCCCTCCCTCCCTCTTAAAGGGGCCGCGCGCGCCGTCCTAAGGAGTCCCCGGCCAATGGCCGGAGGACTTTACCATATATAAGGCACCTCCTCCAAAATGGAGGTGCCCGAGCAATGTTGTTGCACCGTTCTACTCTGCTTCAGCCCTCAGGTCCCGTTGCCAGTTACCTGCCAGTTACCTGCCAGATTCCTGCCAGCTAGCTTTCCTAATCCTGCCTGATTTCCTGTTACCTGCCTGCCTGCCTGAGGTCCGACGGTCTGCCTTACAACTCCGGTCAGTCTGTCTAAGGACCAACTTGCCCGCTCACCTGGGAGCGCACATCAGCTACCTGCCTGCTTGCCTGAGGTCCGACGGTCTGCCTTACAACTCCAGTCAGTCTGTCTATGGACCAGCTTGCCCGCTCACCTGGGAGCGCTTCTCCGCTACCTGCCTGCTTGCCTGCCCGGAGGCTCCGCTGTCACGTGCTGTGACCACCAGCTATTCCAGAGACTCTTGCCCGCTCACCTGGGAGCGCTTCTCCGCTACCTGCCTGCTTGCCTACCTGGAGGCTCCGCCGTCACGTGCTGTGACCACCTGCTATTCCAGAGACTCTCACTTGCTCACCTGGGAGCACACATCCTCCATCTGCCTTGCTAGCCTACCTGGAGGTTCAGCCATCACAGGTCGTACCTACCCTTTACCTAGAGACTGCCCCGGTCACTTGCCGTGACCTCCAGCCCGTTCTTCCAGAGACTGCCCCGGTCACTTGCCGTGACCTCCAGCCCGTTCTTCCAGAGACTGCCCTGATCACTTGCCGTGACCTCCTGCCCGTACACCCAGAGACTGTCCCGGTCACCTGCTGTGACTGCCTGCCTGGTCGCCACCCGCTCCCTTACAAGGACCGCTCCCTTGTATAGTAGCCCAGAGGTTCCGCCTCCCAGACCCGTTACAGTTTGCTCGGGCCATGGAACCCGGTGGCACCCAAGCTCCCTCGCTCTCGGACCTGTGTCATGAACTGTCCCGTCAAAGGTCCCAACAGGAGTCCATCCTGGGTCACCTGCGGAATGTCAATACTCGCCTGGACACTCTCACTGTTCCACCAACAACCCCCGCCAGTGCCATGTCTCGCAATCCGGCAGCTCCGCTGTCCACTAACACCATGATATCCTACCCCGGACCTCGGCTTTCTGCACCTCCTCGCTTCGGAGGCGACTCAGCCCAGGCTCGGGGCTTCATAAATCAGTGCACCCTGCACTTTGAACTATTGTCCCACCAGTTTAACTCCGACCGAGCCAAAATTGCATTCATCATGTCCCATCTCACCGGGGAGGCCCTGGCCTGGCTAAATCCTCTATGGGAGAGAGGAGACCCCCTGGTGTCCAACTTGCCTGCTTTTCTCACGGCTTTCCGGAAAGTCTTCGACGAACCCGGACGGAAGACCTCATCCGCATCATCGTTGCTACGCCTCCGTCAGGAAAGTCTCACCGTGGGCCAATATGCCATACGGTTCCGTACCCTTGCCTCGGAGCTGGCCTGGGATAACGACGCTCTGGTTTCCGTCTTCTGGGAGGGTCTGTCCGGCCGTATTAAAGATGAACTCGCCGGTCGGGACATTCCTACCACTCTCGATGACTTAATAACTCTTGCCACCCGGATTGACCTACGGTTCCAGGAGCGTGCCAGAGAGGTCACCCGTGAGAGGAGGTTACCACGTCTAGCTCCTACTTTTCAGAAACCCGTCACTCCTGTCTCTAACCAGGTACACCCTCCTGAGCCTATGCAGGTCGACCAGACCAAGATGGTCAAGACCCGTCAGGACTTATGCCGTGCCGAGGGGACCTGCTTCTACTGTGGCAGTAAGGAGCACCGGATCCGTGCCTGCCCGGAGAGGTCGGGAAACGCCTGTGTCTAGGTTCGCTCAGAGAGGTCCACCTAGACAAGAATAAATCCTCTCCATCCCTGCTGTTGTCAGTTTCAATCGTCTACGGGGAGAACCGTTATTTCGAACTAGCCCAACTGGACTCTGGAGCAGCCGGGAATCTTATTTCACAGTCCCTGGTAGAGAAATACCGCATCCCCACCAAACCTCTGGCTGTACCCTTGTCTGTTGCTGCCGTGGATGGGGGGCTCTTACCACGCCCCATCCAACTCATCACCGAATCCATTACTCTGCAGGTGGGAATGCTGCATTCTGAAAGTATCTCCTTCCATGTTCTGCCTGGACTCTCTCACGCCCTCTTGCTAGGCCTACCTTGGCTCCAGAAACATGCACCCGTTCTTGACTGGCAGACCGGAGAAGTCCTTCGCTGGGGACAGGGCTGCCATAAGACCTGTCTGGTTCCCGTTCATCCCGTCCGTCCTTCTCCTACCCCAGCTAATCTACCTGGACTTCCGACTCCTTATTGGTCTTATGCTGATGTCTTTAATAAAAAGGAGGCAGAGACACTACCCCCTCATAGACCATACGACTGCCCTATCGACCTGTTACCTGGTACTTCTCCTCCCCGTGGGCGTATTTATCCATTATCCGCTGCTGAGACCCGGTCGATGTCCGAATATATTGAGGAGAATCTGGCCAGGGGATTCATCCGGAAATCTACCTCCCCGGCGGGAGCAGGCTTCTTTTTCGTCAAAAAGAAGGACGGCTCTCTCCGTCCCTGTATAGACTATAGAGGCCTTAACCAGATCACGGTGAAGAATAAGTACCCCCTTCCGCTCATTCCGGAGTTATTTGATCGTCTGAGGGGGGCTAGAATCTTCACCAAACTGGACCTCCGTGGGGCGTACAACCTGGTTCGTATCCGTCAGGGGGATGAATGGAAGACGGCATTCAACACCCGGGACGGCCACTATGAATATCTGGTAATGCCCTTTGGCCTCTGTAACGCTCCTGCCGTCTTTCAAGAGTTGGTCAATGACATCTTCCGGGACCTTCTCTACTCCTGCGTAGTGGTGTACCTGGACGACATCTTGGTCTTCTCTCCGGATCTCCAGACTCACCGGAGGGATGTTCGTCAGGTCCTGCTCAGGCTCAGGCAGAACCATCTCTACGCTAAATATGAGAAGTGCCTCTTTGAGCAGACCTCGCTTCCGTTTCTGGGCTACATTATCTCTCAGACCGGCCTACAAATGGATCCTGAGAAACTGTCTGCCATCGAGAAATGGCCCCGACCAGAGGGGTTGAAGGCTATTCAACGGTTCCTGGGCTTCGCCAACTATTACCGCCTCTTCATCCCGCACTTCTCTTCCCGGACTGCCCCAATTTCCGCGCTCACCCGTAAGGGTACTAATCCCAAAGAGTGGCCGCCCGAAGCAGAGGAGGCCTTTCTTTCCCTAAAACAGGCCTTCTCTTCCGCCCCGGTGCTGCATTGCCCGGACGGCAACAAGCAGTTCTTCCTGGAAGTTGACGCCTCCTCCTCTGGAGCCGGAGCGGTACTTACTCAAAAATCATCTTCCGGGAGAATGGTAACTTGTGGCTTCTTCTCCAAACTCTTCTCCTCTTCTGAGCGCAACTATTCCATAGGAGACCGAGAGTTATTGGCCATCAAGCTGGCGTTGGAGGAGTGGCGTTACCTACTCGAGGGGGCTCTTCATCCGGTAATAATTTACACTGACCACAAGAACTTGGCTTACCTCCAGCATGCCCAGAGACTTAACCCGCGCCAAGCCCGGTGGTCCTTGTTTTTTGCTCGCTTTGATTTTGTTCTTCATTTTCGCCCGGCTGACAAAAACGTCAAAGCAGACGCCTTGTCCCGATCCTTTCTGGTGTCCGATCTCGAGGAAGAACCTAAACATATCATCGATCCCGCCAGAGTAATGCAGGTGGCTCCCGTGAGTCTAAATCGTCTCCCTCCCGGTAAGACGTTTGTTTCAGTACCTGATCGGGAGAAGATCCTACACTGGGGCCATTCGTCTAAACTAGCTGGCCACGCCGGTCAGAAAAAGACCCTCCAGCTTATTGCCCGGCACTATTGGTGGCCTACCCTGCACAAGGACATAATAGACTTTGTTTCTGCCTGTGTGTCCTGCGCCCGCAACAAAGTCCCGAGACATCTGCCAGCCGGACGCCTCCTTCCGCTTCCTGTACCTGCTGCCCCCTGGCAGCATATAGCAATGGACTTTATAACTGATCTCCCCGTCTCTGCCGGTTGTACGGTCATTTGGGTGGTCGCTGACCGCTTTTCCAAGATGGCTCACTTTATTCCCCTGCCAGGCCTTCCGTCTGCACCCGAGCTGGCTAAAGACTTTATCCGCCACATCTTCCGTCTTCATGGCCTGCCCCTCCACATCGTGTCGGATCGTGGGGTACAGTTCACCTCACGTTTCTGGAGAGCCACTTGTAAACTACTAGACGTCACCCTGGACTTCTCTTCCGCTTACCACCCACAGTCCAATGGTCAAGTGGAGCGGATCAATCAGAACCTGACCAGTTACCTCCGGCACTTCGTTAATGCCCACCATTCTGACTGGGTGGATCTCCTACCATGGGCCGAGTTCTCTTATAATAATCACGAGAGCGAATCCTCCTCCAAATCCCCGTTTTTTGTAGTCTTTGGTCAGCATCCTCGGATTCCTTTTCCTGTCTCCACCTCTGTGGACAACCCGGCTGCGGAATCTCTCGTTAGCAAATTTTTCTCCATATGGGAGAGTACCCGGTCCGCACTCCTTCTGTCATCCGAGCGTATGAAAAGACATGCTGACAAAAAACGCCTGGATCCTCCACAATTTCGTCCAGGAGATAAAGTCTGGCTCTCATCTAAATATGTTCGACTCAAGATACCTTCTTACAAGTTAGGGCCTCGGTTCATCGGTCCTCTGGAGGTCATCAGTCAGATCAACCCGGTGGCCTATAAATTGAAACTCCCGGCCAACTTACGGATCCCTAACTCCTTCCATGTATCTCTCCTCACACCCGTGGTGCTTAACTCTTTTTCCAAGTCTACAGGTACGCCTCCTGCTCCGGTTTCTGCTGAGGACGAGTTTGAGGTAGAGAACATTCTTGCCACCAAAAGGGTAAGAGGAAAGACCTTTTTTCTGGTAGATTGGAAGGGGTTTGGTCCTGAGGAGAGAACGTGGGAGCCCCGGGAGAACATCCATGCCCCTCTCATCCTAGCTAAATTTCTATCTGGCCTAAAAAAGGGGGGGCCTAAAGGGGGGGGTACTGTAGTGCCGGCGTCCCTGCCCTCTGCTAGGCAGGGACGCTGTTCCCCTCACCGCTCTGCTCCGTGCCCGGCGTCCCTCTCCCGCTCTGCTGGCAGCGCGCGCTCCTTCCCGGCCACTGTGCTTAGGGCGCGCGCGCCCTCCCTCCCTCTTAAAGGGGCCGCGCGCGCCGTCCTAAGGAGTCCCCGGCCAATGGCCGGAGGACTTTACCATATATAAGGCACCTCCTCCAAAATGGAGGTGCCCGAGCAATGTTGTTGCACCGTTCTACTCTGCTTCAGCCCTCAGGTCCCGTTGCCAGTTACCTGCCAGTTACCTGCCAGATTCCTGCCAGCTTGCTGTCCTAATCCTGCCTGATTTCCTGTTACCTGCCTGCCTGCCTGAGGTCCGACGGTCTGCCTTACAACTCCGGTCAGTCTGTCTAAGGACCAACTTGCCCGCTCACCTGGGAGCGCACATCAGCTACCTGCCTGCTTGCCTGAGGTCCGACGGTCTGCCTTACAACTCCGGTCAGTCTGTCTATGGACCAGCTTGCCCGCTCACCTGGGAGCGCTTCTCCGCTACCTGCCTGCTTGCCTGCCCGGAGGCTCCGCTGTCACGTGCTGTGACCACCAGCTATTCCAGAGACTCTTGCCCGCTCACCTGGGAGCGCTTCTCCGCTACCTGCCTGCTTGCCTACCTGGAGGCTCCGCCGTCACGTGCTGTGACCACCTGCTATTCCAGAGACTCTCGCTTGCTCACCTGGGAGCACACATCCTCCATCTGCCTTGCTAGCCTACCTGGAGGTTCAGCCATCACAGGTCGTACCTACCCTTTACCTAGAGACTGCCCCGGTCACTTGCCGTGACCTCCAGCCCGTTCTTCCAGAGACTGCCCCGGTCACTTGCCGTGACCTCCAGCCCGTTCTTCCAGAGACTGCCCTGATCACTTGCCGTGACCTCCTGCCCGTACACCCAGAGACTGTCCCGGTCACCTGCTGTGACTGCCTGCCTGGTCGCCACCCGCTCCCTTACAAGGACCGCTCCCTTGTTTAGTAGCCCAGAGGTTCCGCCTCCCAGACCCGTTACACTTAACCATGGATGAGAAATTACGAATGAACTTCCGGTAATAATTAGCAAACCCCAGGAAACGTTGTAGTGCCTTAAGATTCTCTGGCCGATCCCACTCAAGAACTGCCCGCACTTTCCCAGGGTCCATACGAAAACCGGACGCTGAAACCAGGAAGCCTAAAAACTGGAGTTCCTGTACGGCGAACACACACTTTTCCCATTTGGCATACAGTTTATTATCCCGCAAGAGCTGTATCACCTGCCTAACGTGCTCCTGATGAGACACCAGATCCGGCGAGTAAATTAAGATGTCATCCAGATATATGACAACAAACTGTCCCACCAGGCGGCGAAAAATGTCATTAACAAAGTGTTGGAACACCGCCGGGGCATTAGTCAGACCGAATGGCATGACAAGGTTCTCATAATGCCCCTCCGGAGTGTTAAACGCCGTCTTCCACTCATCCCCCTCCTTCATCCTAATCAGATTGTACGCCCCCCTGAGATCCAACTTAGAGAACCATTTGGCGCCCACGATCTGATTAAAGAGATCGGGAATAAGTGGGAGCAGATACGGATCTCGGACCGTAATCCGATTAAGTTCACGGAAATCCAGGCAAGGGCGTAGGCCTCCATCTTTCTTCTTAACAAAGAAGAACCCCGCGGCCACCGGTGAAGATGAAGGTCTAATATGCCCCTTAGCCAGACTTTCTGAAATATAATCCTTCATGGCCTGCCTCTCAGGACCAGAAAGGTTATACAACCTAGCTTTAGGTAGCTTGGCCTCAGGGAGCAGTTTTACAGAACAGTCATACTCGCGATGAGGAGGTAGTTCCTGACACCCTTTCTCCGAGAATACATCCTCAAAGTCCGCCAGAAATGGAGGTAAGACCCTAGGAGTAACCGCACTGATGACCATATTCATGCAGTTTTTATTACAGAATTTACTCCATTGGCTTATCTCTCTGGATTGCCAATTAATAACCGGGTTATGCTTAGTTAACCAAGGAAGGCCCAACACTATAGGAGTGGGAAGACCCTCCAACACGTAGCAAGACAACAGTTCTTTATGTATCGCCCCCACTTGAAGTTTTACGTTATGCACAGCTTGCAAAAAACTTCCCTGACCGAGAGGCCTGGCATCGATCGAGAATATGGGGATGGGTTTAGCCAACTCACTCAATCGCATACCTTGAACGCGGGCAAACCGAGCGTCCACCAGATTAGCCCCGGCCCCACTATCCAGAAGAACAGATATCCTCTCAGTTCTCGTACCCACCACCACCTCCGCCGGAACGAGAAACTGAGACGAACCTAGGGACGAAATACCTACTCCCAGATTGCCGTCCACCACACAACCTGGGATCAACAGTTTTCCGACGACTCTTCACTCTGCAAGGGACGGGATGTACACCCCCCAATAAAATGTCCCTTTCTCCCGCAGAAGAAACACCTTCCTGTCTTATGGCGCACCACCGGTCCCCTCCCCCGAAATGATGTCCCTCCTAATTGCATAGGCTCCTCTGGACTGACCAGGGGAACCACCATATGAGGGGACCTTGTAGGAGGTGGAGTCATCACAGGGGGTGGAGTTATCCCGCACCTCTCCCGAAGCCGTCTGTCAATGCGAATAGCAAGGGCCATAGCGGCTTCCAGTGACGCGGGAGAGTCATACTGTGCCAACACATCCTGTAATTTGTCGGATAAACCTTGACAAAACTGGCTCCTAAGAGCCGGGTCATTCCACTGGGTGTCAGTGGCCCACCTACGGAACTCCGAACAGAATTCCTCCGCCGGACGATCTCCCTGCTGGATCCTACGTAACTTAGATTCAGCAAGGGAGATCCGATCCGGGTCATCATATACAAGACCCAGAGCAGCAAAAACCTATCCACTGACTGGAGAGCCGGGGTGCCCGGGGGAAGAGAGAACGCCCAAGATTGTGGGTCCCCTTGTAGGAGCGAGATGACAATTCCCACCCTTTGTTCTTCACTCCCCGATGACCGAGGCCGCAGCCGAAAGTACAACTTGCATGCCTCCCGGAAAACAAAAAACTTGTCCCGCCCCCCAGTGAACCTGTCAGGGAGAGCTACTTTAGGTTCTGGTCCGGCTTGCTCCTGAGGATACAAAACCTTGGACCTAACGTCCGCCAGCTCCATGGACAAACTATGCAACTGCCGAGCTAGACCGGCTACTGGATCCATGGTAGCTGGAGAAAATCTAAGTGGTCGGTGAAAATGTCACGCTGTCTCTGTGTACTGGAGGTAGGGGGCCTAAGCTGACCCTAAGCTGGGGCCCTGACTAATCCCTCTACCTGGAGGTACTGTTAAAGGTACAGAGGTCCAGGCCGCCAGCGTAACCCCTACCTCCTGAGGATCCCTGCACCTAAGTAATCTAGTCCTGAGAAGGACCCCTGATCACAACAAAAGGGGACAGGTAATAATATGCCCACACTCAGTACTTAGACGAACGAGACAGTACAAGGGTAAAACCAAAACCACCTTGCATACAAAAACTAAACAACTACAACAGAGGGAACACCAACGGGAAAGGAGATAAATGATAAAGCGAGGAAGGGAAAAAACACTCCAAATACACTTAGCTCTGAAACTCCAAATACCACGATCCGCTCTGTTAGTCTGCATGAAATGCTTTCACCGACACTTCCCTAACAGACCGGCAGGGATTTGAAGGAGTCCCACTACAGCAGCATTGATTGCAGCTGGGCAAGGCTGGACCTCGTCTAGCACAGAGAGAGAGAGAGTTAACTCCCTCACTGCCGAAAAACACAAAGCACCAAAAACTAAGCTGCAAGAAGTCAGGCTGTGTAATCGTGACGATCTTTGTGGCGACACACCCGTGACACGTGCTCTGTCTCTCTCCCCCTGTGCGCTTCCTCTCTCCCCATCTGCTGTCTTCTCCTCTCATGTGATCTCTTCTTTGACCTGTCTACCCCATGTGCTCTCCCCCTTGTCTGCTGTCTCTCTCCTTCCTGCGCTGTGTTCTCCCCTCATGTGCTGTCCCATATGAGCTGTCTCCCCCCCCTGTGCTCTGTCTCCCCCCCTGTGCACTTTCTCTCTCCCCCATCTGCTGTCTTCTCCTCTCATGTGATCTCTTCTTTGACCTGTCTACCCCATATGCTCTCCCCCTTGTCTGCTGTCTCTCTCCTTCCTATGTTCTCCCCTCATGTGCTGTCCCGTTTGAGCTGTCTCCCCCCTGTGCTCTGTCTCTCTCCCCCTGTGCGCTTCCTCTCTCCCCATCTGCTGTCTTCTCCTCTCATGTGATCTCTTCTTTGACCTGTCTACCCCATGTGCTCTCCCCCTTGTCTGCTGTCTCTCTCCTTCCTGTGTTCTCCCCTCATGTGCTGTCCCGTTTGAGCTGTCTCCCCCCTGTGCTCTCTCTCTCCCCCTGTTCGCTTTCTCTCCCCTATCTGCTGTCTTCTCCTCTCATGTGCTCTCTTCTTTGACCTGTCTACCCCATGTGCTCTCCCCCTTGTCTGCTGTCTCTCTCCTTCCTGTGCTGTGTTCTCCCCTCATGTGCTGTCCCGTTTGAGCTGTCTCCCCCCCTGTGCTCTGTCTCTCTCCCCCTGTGCATGTTCTCTCTCCCCATCTGCTGTCATCTCTAGTCTGTGCTCTCTTCTTTGACCTGTCTGCCCCATGTGCTCTCCCTCTTGTCTTGCTCTCTCACGTTGTGCATCTGCCGCCGGGATCATCCGAGTGATTCACCGTGCCTGCGTGGAATTCACAGGCAGATAGCAACGTCACATTAAAACTGCGCATGCGCTCCTCCTGTACAAAGATGGCGGTGGTTAGTGAATCATTCGGCTGATCCCGGCGGCAGCGTGTTCGACACGTTCGCGACGGTGTTCCGCTGGTGGTACCGCGCAACAGGCTGGTACCACCAGCGGTTTCCATATTGAGACACCCATCACATGGGTGTCCCAATATGGCGGTCGACGAACTTCCGCCGCTTGGATTTCTGGGATCCAGACACATCTGGACAGAACAGGATGTTAAGACATTACAAGGTAAGTATCTTATAGATAAAGTGACAGTGGTCAGAATTGTAAAAATTGTCCAGGTGATTAACGTTCAAACATCCTGGGGAGTGAAGGGGTTAAAATTGTTAGAAAATACAATATTGGCAAGAACTGAAACACTAGTTCTGAAATATAATATCGAGGCAATTATTGCAATCTATTCAAGAACCTCAAATATTTATAAAAAGATGAATAATAGGTTAAAGGAGTTGTCCACTACTCTCACACATTGCAGATAGGGCATCATGGTATGATCGGTCAGGGTCCGCAGGCGGCACCCACCAGCTGTTATCGGTGCCGGCCGGGGGTTCTTACCTGCGGTGCTTGGCCGTCAAGTTATAATAGCCGGCGCTTGTTACTGCACATCCACCTCATATTCAAGTCAATGGGAGGAGGATGTGCAGTGTCCCGCGGCGGCCACTACAGATGGACGGCCAGGCACCGCAGGCGAGGACTTCCGGTCGGCAGCACCAATAACAGCTGATCAAGTATTGGAGTATTCTGCTTGAAGGCTCTTTCAGATATCTACCAACTGGAGAACACATGCGTATAATGGCATAAAAAACAGAGTTAATACATCAAATATACATAAAATTACAAAGCTGAAACATGTGGAATAATAAGCCATAATCCATTGCTGGACTCTGAACAGGGCCCAAAAGGTCTCAAAAGACAATGATAGAGGAGCAAGAAAAGGATCAAGTGATCCTAAAGCTCAAATGCCAATATAGTGAGATTCATTAGGTCAACTCTATCTAAAGAGTATTAGCACATAGCTCACCAAGTAAAAAGGTTCCCAATCCAGAGTGGGACAGCACAGGAGCGGAGCAGTGGCCAGATGGAGCCTCGACGCGCGTTTTGCATGGTAGAATACCGTGGCTTTCTCAATAGGAATGTATGAGTGTGCTGCCAGGACCTTTAAATACGCCCCCAGGTAGTCACATGTGTGGTCACGTGACTCTGTTAATGTGGACGCCCATCTTGCCAGCGTTCAATGCAAACGGCGCATGCATCAGGGCTCCCACCGCCTCCCTGCACGGACCCAAGCCGTCATGACGTTGGCGCATGTCCAGGGGTGCGGGTAAACGCTACTCCCGAGGACAAGCAGAGGGCAAGCTGACAGCCGAGTGCGGACACGGAGCGGAGGAGACCAAGCGCGGGTGCACCGCAAATATAGGTAAATAAGTGAAGGGGGGTGCACAAAGTGGACAGAGCACGTTACATAGTGTCCATATAGCCAAACAGGGAAACATCTATCCCTAAAGATATAGAGCTCAAAATATCACATATAAGTTATAGAGAATCAGCATCAATGAATCTAATAAAGGCTCATACAATCATAATTGACTCGATGAGTCGTGTGCGGAAGTTGCGTGTATCAGAGAGTTGACTGAGGTAGGCTTTCTGAAAACGTCAGTCTGAATAAAAGAATCAGAGTCTACCTCAAGAGTGACATCCAGAAAGTCAATCCGTTTATGATGACACATATGGGTCTACCTGATACCACGAGTATTAGAGTTAAACCGCACCATAAAGTCGTCAAGCTCCTCCACCGTCCCCTGCCAGAAAAATAAAATATCATCAATGTATCTTAACCATGACACGACGTGGTCCGCCCCCTGCACGCCCTCGTCGCCAAAAAGGTCCCTCTCCCAGGCCCCCAGGAAGTGGTTGGCGTACGGGGGAGCACAGGCCGCCCCCATCGCCGTGTCACGCCTTTGTAGATACACTGTATCTTTAAATAAAAAATAATTGTGGCAGAGGACGAAGTGGAGGAGCTCAAGGATGAACTCACGCGATGGGCTGTCCAGGTCGGAGGTCCCCAGGAAGAGGCGGACCGCTGACAGGCCCAGATCATGGCTGTTGCAGGTGTAAAGACTCTCAGCATCCGCCGTGACCAAGAGAGTGCCATCCGCCACAAGGACGCCATCAACCCGCGTAAGGATGTCCTTTGTGTCCTTGATATAAGATGGAAGAGTTTCAACAAGGGGACGGTGGTGGCTGTCAATCTATAAACAAATAGGACCACACAAACCACCCAATCCTGACACGATCAGACGTCCCGACAGGACACTATGTAACGTGCTCTGTCCACTTTATGCATCCCCCTTCACTTATTTACCTATATATACGGTGCACCTGCGCTTGGTCTCCTCCGCTCCGTGTCCGCACTCGGCTGTCAGCTTGCCCTCTGCGCGTCCTTGGGAGTAGCGTTTACCCGCACCCCCGGACATGCGCCGACGTCATGACGGCTTGGGTCCGTGCAGGGAGGCAGTGGGAGCCCTGACGCATGTGCTGTTTGCATTGAACACCGGCAAGATCATACATCCATCTCTACAACAAAGTTCCTCCAAGCAAAAAAGATCAAGGTGCTCAAGGACTGGCCAGCCCCTTCACCAGACATGAACATCATTGAGCAGGTTTGGGGTAGGATGAAACAGGAAGCTTGGAAGACAAAAGCAAAGAATCTAGATGAACTCTGGGAGGCATGTAAGACGGCATTCTCTGCTATTCCGGATGACTTCATTAATAAATTGTATGAATCATTGTTGAACCGCATGGATGCCGTCCTTCAAGCTCATGGAAGTCACACAAAATATTAAATATGACTCTAATAGCACCACAACTTCATTCACCAATGTTATGCCACATATATTTGTATTTTAAGATAATTATTTGTTTGAGTATCACATTACTTTCTGAGGGCGACAAAACTTTTGTCTTGCTAAAATCTGACCATTCTGTGTTCATGAAATTATCAATATTTCAGCATTGATGGCAAATTATTTTCTTAACCCAAACCAAATATGGGAGGGTTTCAGCTTTCAAAAGAGTAAGTTATAAAACCAATGGATGAATTTAACGTCAGGTTATAAGCTTTTATTTACATCACATGGATAAGCGACAGAACTTCTGTCAGGGACTGTACACCAGCAGATGACATGGCTCCCAAAACCATCACTGATTGTGCAAACTTCACACTAGACCTCCAGCAGCTTGGATTGTGGCCTCTCCACTCTTCCTCCAGACTCTGGGACCTTGTGGAGTGTGTCAGTGACTGCCTTCTGGACATCTGTCAAGTCAGCAGAGTGGAGCCTACTGAAACAGACTAAGGGACCTTTTTAAATGCTTAGGAAGCCTTTGCAGGTGTTTTTTGTTAATTATTCTAATTTACTGAGATAATGACTTTTGTGTTCTCATTGGCTGTAAGCCATAATCATCAACAGAAATAAACACGTGAAATAGATCCCTCTGTGTGTAATGACTCTATATAATAGATCCCTCTGCGTGTAATGACTCTATATAATAGATCCCTCTGTGTGTAATGACTCTATATAATAGATCCCTCTGTGTGTAATGACTCTATATAATAGATCCCTCTGTGTGTAATGACTCTATATAATAGATAACTCTGTATGTAATGACTCTATATAATAGATCCCTCTGTGTGTAATGACTCTATATAATAGATCCCTCTGTGTGTAATGACTCTATATAATAGATCCCTCTGTGTGTAATGACTCTATATAATAGATCCCTCTGTGTAATGACTCTATATAATAGATAACTCTGTGTGTAATGACTCTATATAATAGATCCCTGTGTGTAATGACACTATATAATAGATCCCTCTGTGTGTAATGACTCTATACAATAGATCCCTCTGTGTGTTATGACTCTATATAATAGATCACTCTGTGTGTAATGACTCTATATAATAGATCCCTCTGTGTGTAATGAATCTATATAATAGATCACTCTGTGTGTAATGACTCTATATAATAGATCACTCTGTGTGTAATGACTCTATATAATAGATCCCTCTGTGTAATGACTCTATATAATAGATCCCTCTGTGTGTAATGACTCTATATAATAGATCACTCTGTGTGTAATGACTCTATATAATAGATCCCTCTATGTGTAATGACTCTATATAATAGATCCCTCTGTGTAATGACTCTATATAATAGATCCCTCTGTGTGTAATGACTCTATATAATAGATCCCTCTGTGTGTAATGACTCTATATAATAGATCCCTCTGTGTAATGACTCTATATAATAGATCCCTCTGTGTGTAATGACTCTATATAATAGATCACTCTGTGTGTAATGACTCTATATAATAGATCCCTCTGTGTGTAATAACTCTATATAATAGATCCCTCTGTGTGTAATGACTCTATATAATAGATCCCTCTGCGTGTAATGACTCTATATAATAGATCCCTCTGTGTGTAATGACTCTATATAATAGATCCCTCTGTGTGTAATGACTCTATATAATAGATCCCTCTGCATGTAATGACTCTATATAATAGATCCCTCTGCGTGTAATGACTCTATATAATAGATCCCTCTGTGTGTAATGACTCTATATAATAGATTCCTCTGCGTGTAATGACTCTATATAATAGATCCCTCTGCGTGTAATGACTCTATATAATAGATCCCTCTGCGTGTAATGACTCTATATAATAGATCCCTCTGTGTGTAATGACTCTATATAATAGATCCCTCTGTGTGTAATGACTCTATATAATAGATCCCTCTGTGTGTAATGACTCTATATAATAGATAACTCTGTGTGTAATGACTCTATATAATAGATCCCTCTGTGTGTAATGACTCTATATAATAGATCCCTCTGTGTGTAATGACTCTATATAATAGATAACTCTGTGTGTAATGACTCTATATAATAGATAACTCTGTATGTAATGACTCTATATAATAGATCGCTCTGTGTGTAATGACTCTATATAATAGATCCCTCTGTGTGTAATGACTCTATATAATAGATCCCTCTGTGTGTAATGACTCTATATAATAGATCCCTCTGTGTAATGACTCTATATAATAGATAACTCTGTGTGTAATGACTCTATATAATAGATCCCTCTGTGTGTAATGACTCTATATAATAGATCCCTCTGTGTGTTATGACTCTATATAATAGATCACTCTGTGTGTAATGACTCTATATAATAGATCACTCTGTGTGTAATGACTCTATATAATAGATCCCTCTGTGTGTAATGACTCTATATAATAGATCACTCTGCATGTAATGACTCTATATAATAGATCCCTCTGTGTGTAATGACTCTATATAATAGATCCCTCTGTGTGTTATGACTCTATATAATAGATCACTCTGTGTGTAATGACTCTATATAATAGATCCCTCTGTGTGTAATGACTCTATATAATAGTTCACTCTGTGTGTAATGACTCTATATAATAGATCACTCTGCATGTAATGACTCTATATAATAGATCCCTCTGTGTGTAATGACTCTATATAATAGATCCCTGTGTGTAATGACTCTATATAATAGATCACTCTGTGTGTAATGACTCTATATAATAGATCACTCTGTGTGTAATGACTCTATATAATAGATCGCTCTGTGTGTAATGACTCTATATAATAGATCGCTCTGCGTGTAATGACTCTATATAATAGATCCCTCTGTGTGTAATAACTCTATATAATAGATCCCTCTGCGTGTAATGACTCTATATAATAGATCTCTCTGTGTGTAATGACTCTATATAATAGATCCCTCTGCGTGTAATGACTCTATATAATAGATCTCTCTGTGTGTAATGACTCTATATAATAGATCCCTCTGTGGTAATGACTCTATATAATAGATCCCTCTGTGTGTAATGACTCTATATAATAGATCCCTCTGTGTGTAATGACTCTATATAATAGATCCCTCTGTGTGTAATGATTCTATATAATAGATGCCTCTGTGTGTAATGACTCTATATAATAGATCACTCTGTGTGTAATGACTCTATATAATAGATCCCTCTGTGTGTAATAACTCTATATAATAGATCCCTCTGCGTGTAATGACTCTATATAATAGATCTCTCTGTGTGTAATGACTCTATATAATAGATCCCTCTGCGTGTAATGACTCTATATAATAGATCTCTCTGTGTGTAATGACTCTATATAATAGATCCCTCTGTGGTAATGACTCTATATAATAGATCACTCTGTGTGTAATGACTCTATATAATAGATCGCTCTGTGTGTAATGACTCTATATAATAGATCGCTCTGCGTGTAATGACTCTATATAATAGATCCCTCTGTGTGTAATGACTCTATATAATAGATCCCTCTGTGTGTAATGACTCTATATAATAGATCCCTCTGTGTGTAATGACTCTATATAATAGATCTCTCTGTGTGTAATGACTCTATATAATAGATCCCTCTGCGTGTAATGACTCTATATAATAGATCTCTCTGTGTGTAATGACTCTATATAATAGATCCCTCTGTGGGTAATGACTCTATATAATAGATCCCTCTGCGTGTAATGACTCTATATAATAGATCCCTCTGCGTGTAATGACTCTATATAATAGATCCCTCTGTGTGTAATGACTCTATATAATATAGGAGGTTCACTTTTTGTATTGAAGAACTGAAATAAACTTTTTGATATTCTAATTTAGTGAGATGCACCTCTACCTACGTGTTGCTGAGAACATCACACTGAGTTCAAGAGCCTGTAATGTGCTTGAAACGCGTCTAGTGTGTCGCGTTTCATTTTCCCCTCACCCCTCCCCAGTGGTTATATCCCGGTTCTCCCTTTTTTTTCCATTGTGTGCTGTGTCTGGCAGGACACTATCCATACTTCATACCACGAACCCAGGAATTCAATTAAGGGTGAGCTGATTACTCCTCGGTCTATATGCTGGGCCACAGTAAGAAATTGTTTAACATCTTTTTGGCAATTGGACCACCAAAAGAAACGAGACAAATTGTGTTGTTTTATTTTAATTCCTTTGTGTCCTGCAAACTTGGAGTCATGGGTTAGTTTTAATACTTTAAGTCTCACAGTTTCCGGAGCATAGATGCAATGATTGAGTTCATACTTTGTTTTGAAAGGTAAGAGATATATCATCTAGTGGATGTAGAAGAATTGGGTCTGTCTCGTATGCTTTCCGTATATCTTCCAGCAAGTCTTTGTTATTGATCACCCCCAGGAAGTTGGACTCAGGCAGAATAGTTGTTGGTGATGCTGCTGTAGAAGGATCTTGGGAGAAGATCCTAGATAAAGCATCCACCTTACCGTTACGGGAGCCAGGTCTGTAAGAGATAACAAAGTTGATTCGGTCAAGAAAGAGACTCCATCGAGCTTGGCGGGGGGACAAACATTTGGCAGACCTGATAAATTCAAGGTTACGATGGTCAGATAGAACAACAACTTGTTGAGCTGCTCCTTGTAGATGATGTCTCCATTCCTTGAAAGCAGCAATCATAGCTAAAAGCTCTCTCTTTCTTTGGTATTTCGGTGATTGGTGCAATTATACCTGAAAAAATCTTAATAAAACGTCTGTAAAAATTTGCAAAGCCCATGTCGTTGGACATCTTCCCCGTTTATTGGCTAGACAGCTTGCTAGAGTCCATTTGCAATCCTTTGGTAGAGATTATATAGCCCAAGAACTGGATCTCTGTTTGATGGAACTCACATTTTTCCAGCTTAATATAGAGATGGAGGGTTCTTAGACGTTCTAGCAGTTTTCACATTATTCTGGAGCTCTTCTGCTTTATTAGAAAAGATTAGTATGTCATCCAGATAAATGACTACAAATTGATCAAGCAAGTCTCTGAAAATGTCATTAGCAAAATGCTGAAATGTTGCTGGAGCATTGCACAGTCCAAACGACATGACTAAGTACTGATAGTGTCCATAACGTGATCTGAATGCCGTTTTCCAGTCATCACCTGGTCTAACACAAACCCAGTTGTATGCCCCTTGAAGATCCAGTTTTGTGAACAAATTTGCATGAGGAACTCTGTCCAGCAATTCAGGGATCAAAGGCAGAGGGTAACGATTCTTTACAGTAATTTTATTCAGTTCTTTGTAATTAATGTAGGTTCTTAAGGAACCATCTTTTTGACAAAAAATCTCGGCGCACCTTCTGGTGATGAAGATGGAGTAAGAAACCCTTTAGCTACATTTTCATTAATATATTCCTTGAGTGTTTTTAATTCCTGCTTGGCCAGTGGGTAAATGCTTCTAAAGGGTATGGCTGCTCCAGGTAATATATCAGTTGAACAATCATACTGCCGATGAGTGAGTTTGTCGGCATTTTTCTTGTCAGATACATCATCAAATTCCTTATATATAGATGGTAGTTTAGAAGATTGTTCAGGATCCTCTACACCCTCTTCATTTGGTGAAGCCTGTGGGAAGTGTACAGTAGATGGAAAAGATACTTCTTTGGTTTCCTAATTGATTGTGGGATTTTGAGTCTGTAGCCATGGCAACCCCAGGATTATTGGAAAATGTGGAGATGAGATTAGTAAGAAGTATAAAACCTCATGGTGGTTGTGTTCCTTACGTATCTCTAAGGGTTCAGTTTCTTAACTTATTGGTCCCGATTTTAGTGGAGATCCGTCAACAGTTTCCATAATAATAGATGAAAGTCTGTTTTGAATTTTTACCCCGTGTTCTTTTGCAAAAGATGTCCATGAAACTTCCATTTGCTCCTGAATCGGCAGATGTGGAAATCCATTGAGAATCAACTTGAAACTTGATAGAAATGAAGCAATGAGTCCTTGTTTCTTTTTTAATTTTGGGTGTAATAAAGGAAATTGAATGGATGACATCATTCACTGGAGGCACTGGTTCAGACAAGACTGATTTTTCATCGGAAAAGTTGGGATCCGCTACCACTGCCACTGTTTTACGTAGTCGAGAAGCACAATTGATGAGAATGTGGTCAGACTTGCCACAATTTAAACACTGATTTTCCCGAAGTCTCAGTTCTTTCTCTCAGCACTTTCACGTTTTAACAAGCTGTCGACCTGCATGGATTCAGCTTCAGATATGTGAGGACTCTTTACCTCAAAGTCTCTGGGACTGGTGGTTGAAGCAGGTGAATAACGATTATTGTTGCGGGACCAGTTTGAATTCCACTTTTCCAATCTCCTCTCAGATAATCGGGTGTCTATACGAATACAATGGTGAATGAAGTCACCAGGATTTGTGGGAGCACCGGCCCGGGCTAGTTCATCTTTGAGTGCGCCGGAGAGTCCGTTCTAAAAAAAAAAAAGATAATTTTGCAGCATTATTCCATTCGGTATCAATCACTTACCGCCTGAATTCTGTGGCGTACTCCCCAACAGTGTTTACCCTGACGTAGCGCCATCAGTGTAGCTGAAGCTCAACAATTAGGGTCATCAAACGCCTGGGTCATGGCTGCTAGGAAAGCCTCCAGATCATTAAGTCCATCATCGTGAGTTTCAGTAAGGGTGCTGGCCCAAGCCGAAGCTTTGTGTGTCAGTAGCATAATGATACGCAATACTTTTGATCTGTCAGTATGGAAGTGAGCAGGGTGAGTACCAAAGTACAATCTGCACTGGTTGATGAACCCACAAAATTTGTCACAGTCTCCAGCAAACCTGAAAGACGGCAGTGGAAGGGTGGGTGGAGGGGCCGGAGCAATATGGTGATTTTGTAATTGAAGGATCTGCTCAGACTGCAGTGCAATTTTATTGCTTAGATCTTGCACAATATTCTGTAGATCCTGTGTAGCTTGTCCAAAAATTTTAACGTTATGAGTTGCCTGAGTTTCAAATGCCGTGTATTTTGTTTTTAGTGTTTGTATGTATGCATAGATGTTGGTAAGCAAACAGTTCATCTTAGTTACACGCACCTCCAATTTTCCCTCGGCGGCTTCCACGATGAAGGCTTGAGTATCCTGTTACGATACTGGCTTAGTACTGCTGGAATCCAGTGGCCGAAGGAGAACAAGCAGGAACAGCAAGTGGTAGTAGATGTTCTTGGAGTTAGCAGAGGAGTTCTAGGAAACAATCCGTAGATAGGTGAGAACAGTCTGGGAGGAGAGTTCAGAGCTATAGACTGGAGCTAGCTAAACAGCTAGACACAATACTCAAGCAATGAGTGAGAGATCAATGCGGCTTTAAGTAGGCCCAAACAGGAAACAAGATGGATTCCACAGGTTCAGAATCTGCCATCTTAGTAAAGGACAATTGCAAAACACAGCAGCAGCCTCCAGTGGTAAGGAGTGGGATTGCAGAACAATTATTAAGGTGAACAATAGCAGCCACCAGTGATCAAACTGTAGAAGGACAACAGGAATCCTGAAAAGCTCAGGCACCCACCCTACAGCGCAGGCACCCACCCAACAGCGCAGGCACCCGGGCATGGGTGTTAGTGAAATTACATCCACTGATAAAGGTTGTCAACGGCCCAGACTCAGTCACTGCTTCTGACATACATGTGGGTATAATGACCCTACTGATCGCCATAGATATTGTTCTCTGCCTTTGTGCAGAGCTTCCTCTGCCTCCTCTTCAGAGTTCTCTGCTGCTTTCTGACTACTCTTCCCATCATGCCCTGTGCTGGACTGCATGACAGCAGTGACCACACCCCCGATAACTCCGCCCACACCCCTCCCCCAGCATCACACACAGCTTCAGCACCACGTCCAGAACAGGACACCTTCTCGCTTGGTTCAGCCACTATTTGTGAGACACTGGAACCGTTAACTCTGCGATGAAGAAGACAGGTTTACAAAGATTAATTAACACAAATGTCCCAGGTCAGTAAACGCATACCACTTCAACAATCAATCTAAACCCAAAGCTCCAAATAGAAATCAAATTGGAGACATAGAAGAGAAATATGTGCAAAAATAAAACATGAAAAATATATTAGATAATGCTAAAAATCAGTAAAACCCCATATACAAAAAGCAGGGAAGGGAAAACAGTTCCCCAATCCACATATAGATACAGCTACAGCTATGTGAAAACGGATTGCAACTCCAAATGATGACTAAGTAACCCACACAGACACGAGCCCACGTCTAAGGCGCATTGTGCTGGAGTAAAGCTACCTAATAAATCAAGGTATTGCATGGAAATGCATATTGGCATTGTTACGGATCCGGGTGGTGGAACCTCTGTGCTGCGGTGCAAGGAGGGGCCAGAGGGGCGTGACTAAGTATCAACTCGGTCCGACCAAGGTCGCACGGTGGCTCAGTCGACTCCGTGAACCAGGGAGGAACCGAGCAGAGGGACCAGGTGCTACTCTGGGACCGACCTTGTATGAGAGCAGGTGACTCCCACTGGTCAGAAGGCAGGAACTGGCCGGTACAGCGGATGAGCTTCGGCAGGCAGGTTGACGGGTGGTCCGGGAAGACAAGCAGGCTGATTAGGCAGATAGTCAGGCGAGTGTTCCGGGTAAGCAAGCTGGCGGCACAACAGGTAGCTGGCTGGTGCTTCCAGGTAAGCGGGCAGGCAGGCACGACAGGTAACAGGCAGATGCTTCCAGGTAAGCGGGCTGGCAGGCACGGCAGGTAACAGGCAGGTGCTTCCAGGTAAGCGGGCTGGCAGGCACGGCAGGTGCTTCCAGGTAAGCAGGCGGGCAGAGTCCATAGACAGACTGGCGGACTGGACTGTAGACAGACTGTCGGGCTGGAGAGTAGTCAGGCTGGCGGACTGGACTGAAGATCAGACTGGCGGACAGGACTGACTTGCAGAGGACCTGGGGGCTGAAGCAAAGTTAGAATCACAAAGCAACAACCTTGCACGGGCACCTCCATATTGGAGGAGGTGCCTTTTATAGGGGAAGTCCTCCGACCATTGGCCGGGGACTTTTTAGGACGGCGCACGCAGCCCCTTTAAGAGGGAGGGAGCGCGTGCCCTAAACACAGAGCCGCGGAAGCTGCGTGCACCAACAGCAGCTGCAGGGAGGCCGGAAGACGCCGGAGCAGGACCGCGGCGGTAAGGAGGACGGCGTCTCTGCCGGGCAGGGGGCAGAGACGCCGATGCTACAGTACCCCCCCCCCCTTTACACCCCCTCTTTTTCAGGCCAGGAAGAAATTCTTTAAGGAGAAGAGGGGCATGAATGTTCTCCCTGGGTTCCCAAGACCTCTCCTCCGGACCAAACCCCTTCCAATCCACCAGAAAAAAGGTTTTTCCTCTTACCCATTTGGTGGCCAAAATATTTCTCTACCTCATAGACATCCTCAGCGGTGACTGGAGTTGGAGTGGTACCTGGATCGACAGAAAAAGAGTTAAGAACAACTGGTTTGAGGAGAGATACGTGGAAGGAGTTGGGAATCCGTAAGGTAGCCGGGAGTTTTAGCTTGTAAGCCACGGGATTGATTTGCTTGAGAACCTCAAACAGACCGATGAACCGCGGACCCAACTTATACGATGGTATTTTCAGCCGAACATGTTTGGAGGAGAGCCATACTCTGTCTCCCGGACGGAATTGAGGTGGATCCAGACGTCTCTTATCGGCATGTCTCTTCATCTGCTCAGAGGACTGAAGAAGTGCGGATCTAGTGTCTTCCCAAATAATAGAAAATTCGCTGACCAGAGACTCCGCGGCAGGATTGTCCACAGAAGAGGAAACGGGAAACGGAATCCGGGGGTGTTGTAAGTAGACCACAAAGAACGGGGATTTGGAAGAAGACTCACTCTCATGGTTGTTATAAGAGAACTCGGCCCATGGTAGGAGCTCAACCCAGTCGTTATGGTGAGCATTGACGAAATGCCGGAGAAAGCTGGTAAGGACCTGGTTGATACCTTCCACTTGACCATTGGACTGAGGATGATAAGCAGAGGAGAAATCCAGGGTAACATCCAGCAGTTTACACGTAGCTCTCCAGAAGCGCAAAGTGAACTGGACCACGCGATCAGACACAATGTGGAGGGGTAGGCCGTGGAGACGAAAGATGTGATGAATGAAGTCCTTAGCCAGCACAGATGCAGACGGGAGACCAGGCAAAGGGATGAAGTGAGCCATCTTAGAAAAGCGGTCAGCGACCACCCAAATGACAGAACAACCGGCAGAAACAGGGAGATCCGTAATAAAGTCCATAGCAATGTATTGCCAAGGAGCGGAAGGTATGGGTAAAGGCAGGAGACGGCCGGCGGGAAGATGCCTGGGAACTTTGTTACGGGCACAGGAGGAACAAGCCGTGACGAAATCTGCAACATCCTTTCGTAGAGAAGGCCACCAGTAATGCCGGGCGACGAGCAGGAAGGTCTTCCTCTGGCCTGCATGGCCGGCTAGTTTGAACGAATGACCCCAGAGAAGAACCTTCTTACGATCCGGAACCGCTACAAAGGTCTTACCGGGTGGAAGACGAGACAGGTCAAACGGGGCCTCAGTCATTACACTGGAGGGGTCGATGATATGCAGAGGCTCCTCCTCTAAGTCGGAGGACAGGAAAGAGCGGGATAGAGCGCCGGCTTTAACATTTATGTCCGCAGGGCGGTAATGTAGAGAAAAGCAGAATCGGGCGAAGAACAGAGACCACCGAGCCTGACGTGGATTGAGTCTCTGGGAGTTCTGTAGATAGGCCAGGTTTTTGTGATCTGTGTAGATGATCACCGGGTGCAGAGCCCCCTCCAGCAGGTAGCACCACTCCTCCAACGCCAATTTGATGGCAAACAGCTCACAATGTCCTATGGAGTAGTTGCGCTCGGACGAGGAGAAGAGCTTGGAGAAGAAGCCGCAGGTTACCATTCTCCCGGACGGGGATTTCTGGGTGAGCACCGCTCCGGGTCCGGAGGAGGAAGCATCAACCTCCAGGAAGAACTGCTTGTTGCAATCCGGACGGTACAGCACAGGGGCGGAATAGAAGGCTTGTTTTAGGGAGACGAAGGGCTCCTCCGCTTCGGAAGTCCATTCCTTGGGATTTGCTCCCTTACGGGTGAGCGCGGAGATGGGAGCGGTCCGGGAGGAGAAGTGAGGAATGAAGAGGCGGTAATAATTTGCGAAGCCCAGGAATCGCCTTCAACCCCTCCGGTCGGGGCCACTTTAAGACGGTAGAAACCTTCTCGGGGTCCATCCGGAGACCAGTCTCGGAGATAATATATCCCAGGAACGGAAGGGAAGTCTGCTCGAAGAGACATTTTTCAAATTTAGCGTACAGACGATTCTGCCGGAGCCTTAGCAGAACCTGACTAACATTCCTGCGGTGTGAGGGCAGATCCGGAGAAAAGACCAAGATATCGTCCAGGTATACCACTACGCAAGAATACAAGAGGTCAAGCAAAATGTCATTAACTAGCTCATGGAAGACGGCTGGAGCATTACAGAGACCAAAGGGCATGACGCGGTATTCATAGTGACCGTCCCGGGTGTTGAATGCCATCTTCCACTCGTCTCCCTGGCGAACCAGGACCAAATTGTACGCCCCACGTAGATCGAGTTTGGTGAAGACCCTCGCGCCTTTGAGGCGATCGAACAGCTCCGATATGAGGGGCAGAGGGTACTTATTCTTGATGGAAATTTGGTTAAGCCCCCTGTAATCGATACACGGCCGTAGCGAGCCGTCTTTCTTTTTAACGAAGAAGAATCCTGCTCCAGCCGGGGAAGTAGATTTCTGAATGAATCCCCTAGCAAAATTCTCCTCAATGTACTCAGACATGGCCCGGATCTCAGCCAGCGACAAGGGGTAGATACGCCCGCGGGGAAGAGAAGCACCAGGTACCAGGTCGATGGGGCAATCATACGGCCTATGAGGTGGTAGTGTCTCAGCCTCCTCCTTGTCGAAGACGTCCGCATAGGACCAGTAGGGTGCCGGCAGACCAGGTAGATTAGCCGGAGTAGTCGGAGGTCGAGCCGGGCGAACCGGAACCAGGCAGGTCTCATGGCAATCCTGCCCCCAACGGAGCACCTCACCGGATCGCCAATTCATGACGGGTTCATGTTTCTGTAGCCAGGGTAGACCTAGCAAAAGGGAGTGAGAGAGTCCGGGTAGCACATGGAAGGAGATCCTCTCCGAGTGCAGCATTCCCACCTGAAGGGTCACAGGCTCTGTGACGAGCAAGATGGTCACCGGAAGGAGTTTCCCATCCACGGAAGCGACTGCCAATGGTTCATCCAGACGCTTGGTAGGAATCTGATACTTCTCCACAAGGGACAGAGAAATGAGGTTCCCAGCGGCTCCGGAATCCAAGTGGGCGGTTTCGAAGAAGCAGATCTCTCCACAGGAAATAGAAACGGATAGAGTCAAGGACGGAGAGGATTTACTTTTGCCTAGGAAGACCTCACCGAGCTGTCCTAGACACTGGAGTTTCCCGGCTTCACCAGACAGGAACGGATCAGATGCTCCTTACTACCACAGTAGAAACAGCTCCCCTCGGCTCGGCGTGTTTCTTGGCGAGACTTGACCATCTTGGTCTGGTCAATCTGCATGGGTTCAGGCGAGCGTGCCCGGGGAGTTGCTGGTTGGGAAGCAGGTTTCTGGAAAACAGGAGCGAGACGAGGAAATCTTCTCTCCCGGGTAGTCTCCTTAACTCGTTCCAAGAAACGGATGTCAATCCAGGTGGCTAGAGACACCAGGTCATCCAGGGAGGTAGGAATGTCCCAGCCGGCTAGCCCCTCCTTGATTTGTCCGGAAAGACCCTCCCAGAAGGTGGACACCAGGGCCTCGTTGTTCCAGGCAAGCTCAGATGCAAGGGTACGGAACTGTATGGCATACTGGCCCATGGTGAGACTCCCTTGGCGGAGACGGAGCAGTGAGGAGGCAGTAGAAGTCCTTCGTCCGGGCTCATCGAAGACCTTCCGGAAGGCAGTGAGGAAAGCCGGAACATCGGACACCAGGGGATCCCCTCTCTCCCATACAGGGTTTAGCCATGCCAATGCTTCCCCGGTGAGGTGAGACATGATGAACGCCACTTTGACCCGGTCGGAGGGAAACTGTTGTGCGAGGAGTTCAAAGTGCAGCGCTCACTGGTTCAGGAAACCCCGACATAAGACGGGGTCACCTCCAAAACGAGGAGGCGCAGAAAGCCTGGGTCCAGAGCTGGATGCCATGGCACTAGTAGGCTGAGGATCCGCCGGAGGGGGTGCCGCTCGGCTCGAGACGAACACAGGTGGGATGGACAGCGTGTCCAGGCGGGAGTTGACAGACCGCAGGTAGGTCAGGATGGTTTCCTGTTGGGATCTCTGACGAGAAACCTCCTGCTACAGGTCAGCAAGCGAAGGAGCCTGGGGGCCACCGGGTTCCATGGCCCGTGCAAACTGTTACAGATCCGGGTGGTGGAACCTCTGTGCTGCGGTGCAAGGAGGGGCCAGAGGGGCGTGACTAAGTATCAACTCGGTCCGACCAAGGTCGCATGGCGGCTCAGTCGACTCCGTGAACCAGGGAGGAACTGAGCAGAGAGACCAGGTGCCACTCTGGGACCGACCTTGTATGAGAGCTGGTGACTCCCACGGGTCAGAAGGCAGGAACTGGCCGATACAGTGAATACGCTTCGGCTGGCAGGCTGACGGGTGGTCCGGGAAGACAAGCAGGCTGATTAGGCAGATAGTCAGCCGAGTGTTCCGGGTAAGCAAGCTGGCGGCACAACAGGTAGCTGGCTGGTGCTTCCAGGTAAGCAGGCAGGCAGGCACGGCAGGTAACAGGCAGGTGCTTCCAGGTAAGCGGGCTGGCAGGCACGGCAGGTAACAGGCAGGTGTTTCCAGGTAAGCGGGCTGGCAGGTAACAGGCAGGTGCTTCCAGGTAAGCGGGCTGGCAGGTAACAGGCAGGTGCTTCCAGGTAAGCGGGCTGGCAGGCACGGCAGGTACTTCCAGGTAAGCAGGCGGGCAGAGCCCATAGACAGACTGGCGGACTGGACTGTAGACAGACTGTCGGGCTGGAGAGTAGTCAGGCTGGCGGACAGGACTGAAGATCAGACTGGCGGACAGGACTGACTTGCAGAGGACCTGGGGGCTGAAGCAAAGTAAGAATCACAAAGCAACAACCTAAAAACGGGCACCTCCATATTGGAGGAGGCGCCTTTTATAGGGGAAGTCCTCCGACCATTGGCCGGGGACTTTTTAGGATGGCACGCGCGACCCCTTTAAGAGGGAGGGAGCGCGCGCACGCCCTAAGCACAGAGCCGGGGAAGCTGCGTGCACCAGCAGCAGCTGCAGGGAGGCCGGAAGACGCCGGAGCAGGACCGCGGCGGTAAGAAGGACGGCGTCTCTGCCGGGCAGGGAGCAGAGATGCCGATGCTACAGGCATAAGACAGTAACCATGATTCAGACAGAACATAGGTTATAGGGACTAGCCCATAGAGAAATGCACAGTGCAATGCTTAGAGGCTTTAAATCCCAATAGTACTGATTTGCAAAGAGTTAATTGTTTAGAACTTAGGCCGAGCTAAATGTGGATGGATCCCTGACGATGCTGTTTCGCCAGTGCTTCTTCCAAGGGGCGTTAACAAGGGAGAGGATATTGTTCCTTTATACATATTGCCAATAATCAGAGTTTTTTAACCTAATGTCCAATCATTGCCGTGGGCGGGAGGCGGCGCATGAAGCATTTCCCTGACACTCAGGTGAAAGTGGTGACTTCCGCATCGTGTACTTGGAATGCATGCGTGGAGCGCATGCTGTCCCGAGTGCGCAGGACCGGAAGTCAACGATTGCCCTGAATGCGCACAAGCCCAAGGCAAGGAGGCAAGTGAAGTGTGTGGCTAACCTATACTGCTCGGTGCACAAAAAGGGTGGAGTCACAGGGACGCCCGGATCGTGATTGGGTAGGACACATCCAGCCCATATCACAGCGTGTGTGAAAGACATGGAAGGGTAAACCGCTAGAGCCTGGTATATAAGTCAGCCGGAATAAGGAGCTAGAAGGAAAAGGGAATACAAGAGATGACCTATTACTAATAAGAATAGTGATGTTTGAACACAATATCATAAGCACTATGGTCGGACACAGCACCGCAAGCACTATGGTCGGACACAGCACCGCAAGCACTATGGTCGGACACAGCACCGCAAGCACTATGGTCGGACACAGCACCGCAAGCACTATGGTCGGACACAGCACCGCAAGCACTATGGTCAGACACAGCACCGCAAGCACTATGGTCGGACACAGCACCGCAAGCACTATGGTCGGACACAGCACAGCAAGCACTATGGTCAGACACAGCACCGCAAGCACTATGGTCAGTCACAGCACCGCAAGCACTATGGTCAGACACAGCACCGCAAGCACTATGGTCAGACACAGCACCGCAAGCACTATGGTCAGTCACAGCACCGCAAGCACTATGGTCGGACACAGCACCGCAAGCACTATGGTCAGACACAGCACCGCAAGCACTATGGTCAGACACAGCACAGCAAGCACTATGGTCAGACACAGCACCGCAAGCACTATGGTCAATCACAGCATCGCAAGCACTATGGTCGGACACAGCACCGCAAGCACTATGGTCAGACACAGCACCGCAAGCACTATGGTCAGTCACAGCACCGCAAGCACTATGGTCGGACACAGCACCGCAAGCACTATGGTCAGACACAGCACCGCAAGCACTATGGTCAGACACAGCACCGCAAGCACTATGGTCGGACACAGCACCGCAAGCACTATGGTCGGACACAGCACCGCAAGCACTATGGTCAGACACAGCACCGCAAGCACTATGGTCAGACACAGCACTGCAAGCACTATGGTCGGACACAGCACCGCAAGCACTATGGTCAGACACAGCACCGCAAGCACTATGGTCAGACACAGCACTGCAAGCACTATGGTCGGACACAGCACCGCAAGCACTATGGTCGGACACAGCACCGCAAGCACTATGGTCAGACACAGCACCGCAAGCACTATGGTCGGACACAGCACCGCAAGCACTATGGTCAGACACAGCACCGCAAGCACTATGGTCAGACACAGCACCGCAAGCACTATGGTCAGACACAGCACCGCAAGCACTATGGTCAGACACAGCACCGCAAGCACTATGGTCGGACACAGCACCGCAAGCACTATGGTCGGACACAGCACCGCAAGCACTATGGTCAGACACAGCACCGCAAGCACTATGGTCGGACACAGCACCGCAAGCACTATGGTCGGACACAGCACCGCAAGCACTATGGTCGTACACAGCACAGCAAGCACTATGGTCGGACACAGCACAGCAAGCACTATGGTCGGACACAGCACAGCAAGCACTATGGTCAGACACAACACCGCAAGCACTATGGTCAGTCACAGCACCGCAAGCACTATGGTCAGTCACAGCACCTCAAGCACTATGGTCGGACACAGCACCGCAAGCACTATGGTCAGACACAGCACCGCAAGCACTATGGTCAGACACAGCACCGCAAGCACTATGGTCAGACACAGCACCGCAAGCACTATTGTCGGACACAGCACCGCAAGCACTATGGTCGGACACAGCACCGCAAGCACTATGGTCGGACACAGCACCGCAAGCACTATGGTCGGACACAGCACCGCAAGCACTATGGTCGGACACAGCACCGCAAGCACTATGGTCAGACACAGCACCGCAAGCACTATGGTCAGACACAGCACCGCAAGCACTATGGGTGAATATGTGCAGAGCAGGTGCACTGTAGGATATACATAAAAGTGGATAGTGAAAACGAATACATAATTAGTATTAAAGATAGTGCTCTGAGCACTAACAGTGAAGAAGTGCAAAATAAGTGCGCCGATGTACTGAGGGATGGGTGAAGTAGTGAGTAAAAAAATATATATAAATATATATATAGAAACAATAATCAAATATATTAAATTAAAATATCACTTAAAAAAATATATGTATATATCCCTGAATAATGATACACAATCAGTATAAGTGACAATGATCACTAGGGGTCAAGTAAAAAAGTCCAAAAATACTTGTACTGAGTGAATATCTCTACACATGAAGGACCTAAAAGATGAGTAAAAAAGTCAACCTATACCAATGTGTAAATCAGGAAGTCTATAAGAGGGGAAAGAAAGGCCTAAAAGAATGTGAGAGGGAAGGGAAAGGGGGTGGGCGAATCAAAGAAAAAGGGATAAAAGAAAATAAACAGAAAATAAAATGCATATGCATGGATTGGTGATTAGTGGTCACTGTCAGCATATCATCAAAAGAACAGACTACGTAAGAGTGCGATAAATTGTTTTTCAAGTCCAATGTCCATTAACCATAGCCTTCTCACAAATCCAATAGATTGTTCTTAAAGCACAGCTGTCAGCAGGATTGTGCTCAGTAACCGCATACACTGTCAGGTGGGTGACATTACACTGATTAATATGATACCTTGGTTGATGAAATCCGTCCTGTGGTTCTTGTGTAATCTTTACTTTCAGTTTGGAGATAATGATATGCTTGTGTTCCGGGGCGGCCTGTGAGGGGCGCTCTGTCTGGTGCTTCGGGGCAGCCTGTGGGGGGTGCTCTACTTACATATTCATCTGTATGCTCCTATGACAGCTCAGCTCCCTGATCGGTCACTGACCTGCCTCCTATTTTACATAATACATCTAGTAGTGCGGGGCTAGGTAATAGGAGGCAGGTCAGTGACTGATCAGTGAGCTGTCATAAGTGTGTCCATGGCCTACTAGGGATAGGTAGCGGAAGAAGAGTACCAGACGGACGGGTATACGAAACCTTAGAACGCGCGCAAATACCACAAGCCGCTAAGTGTTCAATTACATCCCGATGCAACCTCGGCCACCAAAAATTACGAGAAAGGAGGTCTGTGGTTGCCTTACCACCTGGGATGCCCAGCAAGCACAGAGTTATGATATACCTTGATTACTTTGCGGCGCGGATCAGATGGTACAAATAACTTTCCTGAAGGGCAGGAGGCAGGGGCGTTCCCCTAAGCCTCCAACACCTCACCCTCCAGTTCAGGATAAAGAGCCAAAATGACTACCCCTTTCTGTAATATCGGGGCAGGGTTCTCATGGTCACCACGACCAGGGAAGCTCCGGGACAAAGCATCAGCCTTGACATTTTTGACCCCTGGACAAAAAGTGACAACAAGGGTAGACAACACAGGGGGAAAATGGCTTAGCTTTAGATGAACTCCAAATGTGCACACAGCCTCAAGCTCCAGAGAGGACGAGGTACTGCTCTTGCTAAGCTTCACAAGTAGAAATGAATATAACCGGCGACTCCCTCTCAGACACACCAGGTATATATACACTATACACCCAGGCCAGAGAGCAAATTATCAATAGAGGTAGTTGTTCGGTCCTAAAGACAGCCTGCTATCTAAGCAGCTGTCTGCAATGACAAACATGGAGATCTCCTGCAGCCCACTGCAGGCCGACTGTCTGTCACCTCTGACAGACCCGTGACAATGTCTGGCCAGACGGGTCAATGTGTTGTGACCACTGTAAATTTCCCTGATGAAGCTGTTCCAGACGCAGCGATACGCGTTGGGTATAGGGTCTTGCTTTTTACATGCCTCTCTTAACTTTCCATCTCCTACATGGGGTGCATCCTAGATTTCAAGCAAGTATAGGTGACCACAATTGATTATGGGTGTCCTTTAACTAGGAATCCTGCACTAAGGTGATTTGAATTGTGAGCTCCACAGACAGGTATACATGCTATGGTGGATAGTCACTCTTTATAGAGGATGTATTCTTCAGGGTGATCATACTCTGGATCACCTATATATATGGTCTCTGACTACGTAATAGCTCTGATGCACTTTATATAGGCGTAACGTGAGTTCCGGTTAACCTGGGTAAATTGAGTATTTTTATATACATTATGTGATGTTATGCACTGGGCTATTAGTGATATTAGATTTTATATATATGTACTCTGTTACTATGTGTATAAATATGAGATTTATTTAATGTTTACATATATAATGAACATACAGAACTCATCTAGTCTTCATTAGTGTATGTAGCATCGGCGTCTCTGCCCCCTGCCAGGCAGAGACGCCGTCCTTCTCACCTCCCTGCGCGGCGTCCTCTAGCGCTCCTCTTCCTGCTGCTGTCGGCGCGCGCAACTTCCCGGGCACTGTGCTTAGGGCGCACGCGCTTCCTCTCTCTTAAAGGGGCCGCGCGCGCCGTCCTAAGGAGTCACCGGCCAATTGCCGGAGGACCTCCCATATATTAGGCACCTCCTCCAAAATGGAGATGCCCGAGCAAAAGTTGTTGCACAGTATATTACATCTGCTTCAGCCCTCAGGTCCCATTGCCAGCCTGACTACTGTTCCAGTCCGCCAGCCTGACTACTCTCCAGCCCGACAGTCTGCCTTCCGCTCTACCCGCCAGTCTGTCTATGGGCAAGCCCGCCTGCTTACCAGGAAGCACCGGCCAGTTACCAGCCTGCTACCTGCCGTGCCTGCTCACCTGGGAGCACTCGCCTGTTACCTGCCTGTTACCAGCTAGCCTACCTGGAGGCTCCTGCTGTCACTTGCCGTGACCACCCGTCTGCTAACCCTGAGACTTCAGCCTGCTCTGCCGTCACGTGCCGTGACCACACGTCGGCTAAACCTAGAGACTCCTGCCTGCTTGGCCGTCACTTGCCGTGACCACCTGATAGCCTACCTGGAGGCTCCTGCTGTCACTTGCTGTGACCACCCATCTGCTAACCCAGAAGACTTCTACCTGCTTGTCGTGCCTACCCGCTATACCGGTCAGTCCCAGTCATCTGACCCGTGGGAACCACCTGCTCTCTTACAACGTCGTCCCCAGACTAGCACCTGGTCCCTCGGCTCGGTCCCTCCCTGGTCACGGAGTCGTTAGCCGCCGTACGACCAGGGTCGGTCTGAGTTGATACTTAGTCACGCCCCTCTAGGTCCCTCCTTGCACCACGGCACAGAGGTTCCACCACCCGGACCCGTAACAGTTTGCTCGGGCCATGGAATCCGGTGGCACCCAAGCTCCCTCGCTCTGTGACCTATTCCAGGAGGTGTCCCGTCAGAGATCCCAACAGGAGACCATCCTAAACTACCTGCGGAATGTCAACTCCCGCCTGGACACACTGAATGTTCCACCTGCGTCTGCTGCTCCGCTGTCCACCCATACCATGGCATCCAACCCCGGTCCCCGGCTTTCTGCACCGCCTCGTTTTGGTGGAGACCCCGCCTTGGCTCGAGGTTTCATAAACCAGTGCACCCTGCACTTTGAACTCTTGGCACATCAGTTTATCTCCGACTGGGCCAAAGTGGCATTCATCATGTCCCATCTCACTGGGGAGGCACTGGCTTGGCTAAATCCCCTGTGGGAGAGAGGGGATCCCCTGGTGTCCGACCTGTCATCTTTCCTCTCAGCTTTCCGGAAAGTCTTCTATGAATCGGGACGAAAGACCTCATCAGCCTCCTCTCTGCTGCGTCTCCGCCAGGGAAGTCTCACCGTGGGCCAATATGCTATACGGTTCCGCACCCTCGCTTCTGAGCTTGCCTGGGATAACGAGGCCCTGGTGTCCGTCTTCTGGGAGGGTCTTTCCGGTCGGATTAAAGATGAGCTAGCCGGTCGGGACATTCCTACCACCCTGGATGACCTGGTGTCACTAGCTACCCGGATTGACATCCGGTTCCAAGAACGCACCAAATAGACCACCCGTGAGAGAAGGTTTCCCCGCCTTGCTCCTACTTTCCAGAGACCTGTCTCCTCATCTGTCACTCCCCGGGCGCACTCACCCGAGCCTATGCAGATCGACCAGACCAAGATGGTCAAATCTCGCCAAGAGTCACGCTGAGCCGAGGGGAGCTGTTTCTATTGTGGCAGTAAGGAGCACCTAATCCGTTTCTGCCTGGGTAGGCTGGGAAACTCCAGTGTCTAGGTCCACTCGGAGAGGTCGACCTAGACAAAAGCCCTCTCCATCCCTGACTTTGTCTGTCTCTATCTCCTGGGGAGAGAACCGTCACTTTGAACTCGCCCACCAGGATTCTGGAGCTGCTGGAAACCTCATCTCCCAGTCCCTGGTTGAGAAATACCATATTCCCACCAAATCTCTGGCTGAACCATTGTCAGTCGCCTCCGTGGATGGAAGACACCTTCCGGTGACCATCCTGCTCGTCACAGAACCCATAACCCTGCAGGTGGGAATGCTGCACTCTGAGAAAATCTCCTTCCATGTGCTACCCGGACTCTCTCACTCCCTATTGCTAGGCCTACCTTGGCTCCAGACACATGAATACGTGTTGAACTGGCAATCCGGTGAAGTACTCCGGTGGGGGCCGGACTGCCGTAAGACCTGCCTGGTTCCGGTTCGCCTGGTTCGTCCACCACCTACCCCAGCTAATTTACCCGGTCTTCCGGCTCCTTACTGGCCCTATGCAGACGTCTTCTGTAAAAAGGAAGCAGAGACATTGCCACCTCATAGGCCATATGATTGCCCGATCGACCTGGTACCTGGCGCCACTCCTCCCCGTGGGCGTATTTACCCGTTGTCTGTGGCCGAAACCAGGGCCATGTCTGAGTACATTGAAGAGAATCTGGCTAGGGGATTCATCCGGAAGTCTACCTCCCCCGCTGGAGCCGGATTCTTCTTTGTCAAAAACAAGGACGGCTCGCTACACCCCTGTATTGACTATAGAGCAGTGGTCCCCAACCTTTTTTACACCAGGGACCGGCTTGAAGCAAGATCATTTTTCCATGGCCCAGCAAGGAGGGGGTGGGGTGGGCGGGGCTTTGGTCATATGGGGGCGGGGTAATGGAGGGATTTGGAGTTTAGTGCATACTTATCATATAGTGTAGACCAGGTCCCCGCCAGGAGCTATGCCAGGAGCCCCACATAATGTGCTGTGCCAGGAGCCGCATCACTGAGGCCCCATCACGCCCTGCAGCAGGACAGGGCAGCTGTCCTGACAGCTGCTGTTCAGCTGCATTTACTTCATCCCAGGGGCGGACACAGACTGTAGTGGGCCCCTGTGCAAGAAATTTTTGGGGGCCCCCCCCGCCCTTCATAAGGCAACAAAGTTATGTAAACATAACCCCCCCATGTGCATCTCTCATCTCTCCCCTCCCCCCATGTGCATCTCTCATCTCTCCCCTCCCCCCATGTGCATCTCTCATCTCTCCCCTCCCCCCATGTGGATCTCTCATCTCTCCCCTCCCCCATGTGCATCTCTCATCTCTCCCCTCCCCCCCATGTGGATCTCTCATCTCTCCCCTCCCCCATGTGCATCTCTCATCTCTCCCCTCCCCCCCATGTGGATCTCTCATCTCTCCCCTCCCCCATGTGCATCTCTCATCTCTCCCCTCCCCCATGTGCATCTCCCATTCCCCCCACTCCTAGTTAATTGTATTTAAAAAAAAATAAAACTTGTTATACTTACCCCCATGCGATCCCTGCAGAATCCTGGCGCTCGTCCAAATCGCTGACACCAGGTTCTCCTGACTTCCGGCCATGTGACGGCGCCGTCACATGACCGGAAGTCAGGGGAATCATGAAGGTGCTGCCGCAGCAGCGCAGCGCTAAGATGTCCCGGACCCGGCGCTTAGCATGCGGCCGGGGGCCCCATGAGGAGAGAGACGCACAAGAGGGGGGCTCCGAGGGGGCTCCTACCGGCCGGGCCCCATACTGGAGTCAGGGCAGTCATGCCCTGATGGCGGCCCTGCTGGAGGCTGGAGGGGCCCCCTCTCCCCGCGGACTGGCTGAAAAACCCCAACGGCCCGGTCCTGGTCCGCGGACCGGCGGTTGGGGACCTCTGCTATAGAGGACTCAATCAGATCACGGTAAAAAATAAATACCCCCTGCCACTCATCTCTGAGTTGTTTGACCGCTTTAAAGGCGCCAGGATCTTTTCCAAGCTGGATCTACGTGGAGCATATAACCTGGTCTGTATCCGGCAAGGAGACGAGTGGAAGACGGCATTCAATACCCGGGACGGTCACTATGAGTACCGTGTGATGCCCTTCGGTCTCTGCAATGCTCCCGCCGTCTTCCAGGAACTGGTCAACGACATCTTCCGTGATCTTCTTTACTCCTGCGTGGTGGTATACCTGGACGATATCTTGGTCTTCTCTCCGGATCTTCCCACACACCGGAGGGATGTTCGTCAGGTCCTGCTTAGGCTCAGGCAGGACCACCTCTATGCTAAATACGAGAAGTGCCTCTTCGAGCAGACCTCTCTTCCATTTCTGGGCTATGTTATCTCCCAGACAGGCTTGCGGATGGACCCTGAGAAACTCTCTGCTGTCCTAAAGTGGCCCCGTCCGGAGGGGTTGAAGGCAATACAGCGATTCCTGGGCTTCGCCAATTACTATCGTCTCTTCATTCCACACTTCTCGTCCCGGACTGCTCCCATATCTGCGCTCACCCGTAAGGGGGCAAATCCCAAGGTATAGTCGCCCGAAGCCGAGGAGGCCTTCCTTTCCTTAAAGCAAGCCTTCTCCTCTGCCCCAGTACTGCACCGTCCGGACTGCAATAAACAATTCTACCTGGAGGTTGATGCTTCTTCCTCCGGAGCCGGAGTGGTGCTCACCCAAAAATCTTCTTCCGGGAGAATGGTAACCTGCGTGTAACGGGTCTGGGAGGCGGAACCTCTGAGCTACTATACAAGGGGGCGGTCCTTGTAAGGGAGCGGGTGGCGACCAGGGAAGACGGGCAGGCAGTCACAGCAGGTGACCGGGACAGTCTCTGGATGAACGGGCAGGAGGTCACGGCAAGTGACCGGGGCAGTCTCTGGATGAACGGGCAGGAGGTCACGGCAAGTGACCGGGGCAGTCTCTGGATGAATGGGCAGGAGGTCACGGCAAGTGACCGGGGCAGTCTCTGGATGAACGGGCAGGAGGTCACGGCAAGTGACCGGGGCAGTCTCTGGGTAAACGGGCAGGAGGTCACGGCAAGTGACCGGGGCAGTCTCTGGGTAAAGGGTAGGTACGACCTGTGATGGCTGAGCCTCCAGGTAGGCTAGCAGGCAGATGGTAGATGTGTGCTCCCAGGTGAGCAAGCGAGAGTCTCAGGATAAACGGGTGGTCACAGCATGTGACGGCGGATCCTCCAGGTAGGCTAACAGGCAGGTAGCAGATGAGCGCTCCCAGGTGAACGGGCAAGAGTCTCTGGAATAGCAGGTGGTCACAGCACGTGACGGCGGAGCCTCCAGGTAGGCAAGCAGGCAGGTAGCGGAGGAGCGCTCCCAGGTGAGCGGGCAAGAGTCTCTGGAATAGCAGGTGGTCACAGCACGTGACGGCGGAGCCTCCAGGTAGGCTAGCAGGCAGGTAGCAGATGTGTGCTCCCAGGTGAGCGGCCAAGCTGATCCATAGACAGACTGACAGGAGTAGGAAGGCAGACCGTCGGACCTCAGGCTAGCAAGCAGGTAGCAGGAATATCAGGCAGGAAACAGACAGCAAACTGGCAGGAATCAGGCAGGTAACTGACAGGTAACTGGCAACGGGACCTGAGGGCTGAAGCAGAGTAGTGAACAGTGCAACAACATTGCTCGGGCACCTCCATTTTGGAGGAGGTGCCTTATATATGGTGAAGTCCTCCGGCCATTGGCCGGGGACTCCTTAGGACGGCGCGCGCGGCCCCTTTAAGAGGGAAGGAGCGCGCGCGCGCGCCCTAAGCACAGTGGCCGGGAAGGAGCGCGCGCTGCCAGCAGAGCGGGAGGAGGACGCCGGGCTCGGAGCAGAGAGGTGAGGGGAACAGCGTCCATGCCTAGCAGAGAGCAGGGACGCCGACGCTACACTGCGGCTTCTTCTCTAAAATCTTCTCCTCATCTTAGCGCAACTACTCCATAGGAGACCGAGAATTGTTGGCCGTCAAATTGGCGCTGGAGGAGTGGCGCTACCTGCTTGAAGGGGCTCTATACCCAGTGATCATCTATACGGATCACAAAAATCTGGCATATCTCCAGAACACCCAAAGACTCAATCCGCGTCAGGCCCGGTGGTCTTTGTTCTTTGCCCGCTTCGACTTCATCCTACATTTCCGGCCGGCGGACAAGAATGTCAAAGCCGATGCCTTGTCCCGATCCTTCCTGTCCTCCGATCAAGAGGAGGAGCCTATGCACATCATCGACCCCTCCAAGGTGATGAATGTGGCCCCCTTGGATGTGACTCGTCTTCCACCCGGTAAGAAGTTTGTAGCGGTTCCAGATCGTGAGAGGGTTCTTCACTGGGGTCATTCTTCTAAACTAGCTGGCCATGCTGGCCAAAAGAAGACCTTCCTGCTCATTACCCGGCATTACTGGTGGCCTACCCTGCGTAAGGATGTGGTAGACTTCGTCTCAGCTTGTTCATCTTGTGCCCGCAACAAAGTTCCCAGACATTTACCAGCCGGTCATCTCCTGCCTCTTCCCGTACCTGCGGCCTCGTGGCAACACATTGCTATGGACTTTATTACCGATCTCCCTGTTTCTGCCGGTTGTACAGTCATTTGGGTGGTCGCGGACCGCTTTTCTAAAATGGCCCACTTCATTCCTCTGCCTGGTCTCCCGTCTGCATCAGAGCTAGCTAAGGACTTCTTTCACCATATCTTTCGTCTCCATGGCCTACCCCTCCACATCGTGTCGGATCGAGGGGTTCAGTTCACCTCACTCTTCTGGAGAGCTACCTGTAAACTGCTGGATGTCACCCTGGATTTCTCCTCCGCTTACCAACCACAGTCCAATGGTCAAGTAGAGCGGATCAACCAGATCCTTACCAGCTACCTCCGGCACTTTGTCAATGCCCACCATACTGATTGGGTGGACCTCCTACCATGGGCCGAGTTCTCTTATAACAATCATGAGAGCGAATCCACTTCCAAGTCCCCTTTCTTTATAGTCTATGGCCAACACCCCCGGATTCCGTTTCCCGTCTCCGCTTCTGTGGACAACCCTGCTGCGGAGTCCCTGGTCAGTGATTTTTCCACCATTTGGGAGAATACTAGGTCCGCACTTCTTCAGTCTTCCGAGCGGATGAAGAGATTTGCTGACAAAAGACGTCTGGATCCGCCTCAATTCCGTCCGGGAGACAAGGTTTGGCTCTCCTCCAAACATGTGCGGCTCAAGATACCCTCCTACAAGCTGGGCCCTCGGTTCATCGGTCCATTTGAGGTCCTTAAACAGATCAATCCAGTGGCCTATAAGTTGAAGCTTCCCCCCACCTTACGCAATCCTAACTCCTTCCACGTATCTCTCCTCAAACCTGCTGTCTTTAACTCTTTCTCCAATAATTCAGGTGCTCCTCCTGCTCCGGTTTCTGCTGAGGACATTTTTGAGGTAGAGAATATTCTGGCCACCAAGAGGGCAAGAGGGAAAACCTTTTTTCTGGTGGATTGGAAGGGGTTTGGCCCAGAGGAGAGAACTTGGGAACCCAGGGAGAACATCCATGCCCCGCTTCTCCTAGAAAATTTTTTGTCTGGCCTAAATAAGAGGGGGCGTAAAGGGGGGGGGGTACTGTAGCATCGGCGTCTCTGCCCCCTGCCAGGCAGAGACGCCGTCCTTCTTACCTCCCCGCGCGGCGTCCTCCCGCGCTCTTCTTCCTGCTGTCGGCGTGCGCAGCTTCCCGGGCACTGCGCTTAGGGCGCGCGCTCTCTCTCTCTTAAAGGGGCTGCGCGCCGTCCTAAGGCGTCCCCGGCCAATTGCCGGAGGACCTCCCATATATAAGGCACCTCCTCCAAAATGGAGGTGCCAAAGTAAAAGTTGTTGCACAGTATATTACCTCAGCTTCAGCCTTCAGGTCCCTTTGCCAGCCTGACTACTGTTCCAGTCCGCCAGCCTGACTACTCTCCAGCCCGATAGTCTGCCTTCCGCTCTACCCGCCAGTCTGTCTATGGGCAAGCCCGCCTGCTTACCAGGAAGCACCTGCCAGTTACCTGCCGTGCCTGCTCACCTGGGAGCACTCGCCTGTTACCTGCCTGTTACCAGCTAGCCTACCTGGAGGCTCCTGCTGTCACTTGCCGTGACCACCCGTCTGCTAACCCTGAGACTTCAGCCTGCTCTGCCGTCACGTGCCGTGACCACCCGTCGGCTAAGCCTAGAGACTCCTGCCTGCTTGGCCGTCACTTGCCGTGGCCACCTGATAGCCTACCTGGAGGCTCCTGCTGTCACTTGCCGTGACCACCCGTCTGCTAACCCAGAGACTTCTACCTGCTTGTCGTGCCTACCCACTATACCGGTCAGTCCCAGTCATCTGGCCCGTGGGAGCCACTTGCTCTCTTACAAGGTCGTCCCCAGATTAGCACCTGGTCCCTCGGCTCGGTCCCTCCCTGGTCACGGAGTCGTTAGCCGCCGTATGACCAGGGTCGGTCTGAGTTGATACTTAGTCACGCCCCTCTGGGTCCCTCCTTGCACCACGGCACAGAGGTTCCACCACCCGGACCCGTAACAGTGTAGATGCCACATAAACTTGAGAGATGCCAAATGTTAAGCACAATGTTTGTACCATATATTCCATGCTAGAGGCAGGACATGCGTCCATTACATCTATATAAGCAAGACCCCTCTGAAAGATTAGCGTATTTTTCGGACCATAAGACGCACTTTTTTCCCCTCAAATTTAGGAGGAAAATGGGGGGTGCGTCTTATGGTCCGAACCTTACCACATACTTGCGGTGGTGGGTGCGGCGGCAGGGCCAATGCAGCAGAGCGGCGGTGGTGCGGCGGCGAGGCAGAGTGGATGTGCAGCGCTGCGGCAGAGCGGCGGTGGGTGCACAGTGATCTACAGGAAAATGGCCGCCATTTTTCTGTGGATCACAGCTTCATGAAGATGGCTGCGGCCACCGGAAAGCCGCACCGCAGCACCCACCACCGCTCTGCCGCACTGCTGCACAGCCGCAGCCACCGGACAGCAGCGCACGCCGCTCACAGGACCCTGCCTCCTGTGACCCTCGCTCCAACGCCCCCCAGGTAAGATACCTATTCAGACTATAAGGCGGACCCCCATCTTAAAAAAAATATTTTTTTTACCTATTTTCCACCCCAAAATTGGGGTGCGTCTTATGGTCCGGTGCATCTTATAGTCCGAAAAATACGGTATTTTAAATGTTTTTAGATTTTTTTTGTATATATTTCCAATAAAGACTTGATAGATTAACTTTAATTGGTGGGTGTGCACATCCTTTAATGTGGCTCTTTTTCTCTTGTTGTGATCACTGTAAACAAACTGCGCTCTGTGAATGGTGTTAGGGAGCTGCCACTTTACGGATGTGGCCCAGCCTGGCTAGTCTCGTATTTATTCACAAAGACCTCCAGCCCCGGTAACATTGAGACCCACTTATAATTCACGTCCAGTAGGTTCCAAATGTGTCGGCTATGAGAAGAGATGGCTGCCACTGTTACTTGCTGTCAACGTGCTCCCTTGCAGGTCTGCTCTTCACACACACCCAATGATGACCAGAACTCACTGAGGGCGTCCTTCCTTTTTTCCAGCTCAACCAAGAGTAACTATGACAGGAACAAACCACCAGTGCCATCTACTCCTCCCCAACTATGGGCCGCCTGTACAGTCAGCCCTGTCACCCCCAACAAACAGGAAACTGCAGCCTAATGAGGATAAAACACACAATAATAAACAGGGCACGGGTCTTCAGATGGTTTGTTAGACACACACTGCTGTATACATACAGATATAAGGGGGGCCGCCTCCGCAGCATAGGAGCAGTGTGTTCTGCTGAATGCAGCCCGAATCTCAGAGAATCTGATATAACAGAGGGATTCTCAGCCAGAGATTGTGTGAGTTCTGCTGAATGCAGCTCAGATCTCAGAGAATCTGACATCACAGGGGGATTCTCAGCCGGAGATTGTGTAAGCTCTGCTGAACGCAGCCTGGATCTGAGAGAATCTGACATCACAGGGGGATTCTCAGCCGGAGATTGTGTGAGCTCTGCTGAACGCAGCCTGGATCTGAGAGAATCTGACATCACAGGGGGATTCTCAGCCGGAGATTGTGTGAGCTCTGCTGAACGCAGCCTGGATCTCAGAGAATCTGACATCACAGGGGGATTCTCAGCCGGAGATTGTGTGAGCTCTACCAAATGCAGCTCGGATCTCAGAGAATCTGACATCACAGGGGGATTCTCAGCGAGAGATTGTGTGAACTTTGCTGAACGCAGCCTGGATCTCAGAGAATCTGACATCACAGAGGGATTCTCAGCCGGAGATTGTGTGAGTTCTGCTGAACGCAGCCTGTATCTCAGAGAATCTGACATCACAGGGGGATTCTCAGCGAGAGATTGTGTGAACTTTGCTGAACGCAGCCTGGATCTCAGAGAATCTGACATCACAGAGGGATTCTCAGCCGGAGATTGTGTGAGTTCTGCTGAACGCAGCCTGGATCTCAGAGAATCTGACATCACAGGGGGATTCTTGGCCAGAGATTGTGTGAGCTCTGCTGAACGCAGCCTGGATCTCAGAGAATCTGACATCACAGAGGGATTCTCAGCCGGAGATTGTGTGAGTTCTGCTGAACGCAGCCTGGATCTCAGAGAATCTGACATCACAGAGGGATTCTTGGCCAGAGATTGTGTGAGCTCTGCTGAACGCAGCCTGGATCTCAGAGAATCTGACATCACAGAGGGATTCTCAGCCGGAGATTGTGTGAGTTCTGCTGAACGCAGCCTGGATGTGAGAGAATCTGACATCACAGGGGGATTCTCAGCCGGAGATCGTGTGAGCTCTGCTGAATGCAGCCTGGATCTTAGAGAATCTGACATCACAGGGGGATTCTTGGCCAGAGATTGTGTGAGCTCTGCTGAACGCAGCCTGGATCTCAGAGAATCTGACATCACAGAGGGATTCTCAGCCGGAGATTGTGTGAGTTCTGCTGAACGCAGCCTGGATGTGAGAGAATCTGACATCACAGGGGGATTCTCAGCCGGAGATCGTGTGAGCTCTGCTGAATGCAGCCTGGATCTTAGAGAATCTGACATCACAGGGGGATTCTTGGCCAGAGATTGTGTGAGCTCTGCTGAACGCAGCCTGGATCTCAGAGAATCTGACATCACAGGGGGATTCTCAGCCGGAGATTGTGTGAGCTCTGCTGAACGCAGCCTGGATCTCAGAGAATCTGACATCACAGGGGGATTCTTGGCCAGAGATTGTGTGAGCTCTGCTGAACGCAGCCTGGATCTTAGAGAATCTGACATCACAGGGGGATTCTCAGCCGGAGATTGTGTGAGCTCTACCAAATGCAGCTCGGATCTCAGAGAATCTGACATCACAGGGGGATTCTCAGCGAGAGATTGTGTGAACTTTGCTGAACGCAGCCTGGATCTCAGAGAATCTGACATCACAGAGGGATTCTCAGCCGGAGATTGTGTGAGTTCTGCTGAACGCAGCCTGTATCTCAGAGAATCTGACATCACAGGGGGATTCTCAGCGAGAGATTGTGTGAACTTTGCTGAACGCAGCCTGGATCTCAGAGAATCTGACATCACAGAGGGATTCTCAGCCGGAGATTGTGTGAGTTCTGCTGAACGCAGCCTGGATCTCAGAGAATCTGACATCACAGGGGGATTCTTGGCCAGAGATTGTGTGAGCTCTGCTGAACGCAGCCTGGATCTCAGAGAATCTGACATCACAGAGGGATTCTTGGCCAGAGATTGTGTGAGCTCTGCTGAACGCAGCCTGGATCTCAGAGAATCTGACATCACAGAGGGATTCTCAGCCGGAGATTGTGTGAGTTCTGCTGAACGCAGCCTGTATCTCAGAGAATCTGACATCACAGGGGGATTCTCAGCGAGAGATTGTGTGAACTTTGCTGAACGCAGCCTGGATCTCAGAGAATCTGACATCACAGAGGGATTCTCAGCCGGAGATTGTGTGAGTTCTGCTGAACGCAGCCTGGATCTCAGAGAATCTGACATCACAGGGGGATTCTTGGCCAGAGATTGTGTGAGCTCTGCTGAACGCAGCCTGGATCTCAGAGAATCTGACATCACAGAGGGATTCTTGGCCAGAGATTGTGTGAGCTCTGCTGAACGCAGCCTGGATCTCAGAGAATCTGACATCACAGAGGGATTCTCAGCCGGAGATTGTGTGAGTTCTGCTGAACGCAGCCTGGATGTGAGAGAATCTGACATCACAGGGGGATTCTCAGCCGGAGATCGTGTGAGCTCTGCTGAATGCAGCCTGGATCTTAGAGAATCTGACATCACAGGGGGATTCTTGGCCAGAGATTGTGTGAGCTCTGCTGAACGCAGCCTGGATCTCAGAGAATCTGACATCACAGAGGGATTCTCAGCCGGAGATTGTGTGAGTTCTGCTGAACGCAGCCTGGATCTCAGAGAATCTGACATCACAGAGGGATTCTTGGCCAGAGATTGTGTGAGCTCTGCTGAACGCAGCCTGGATCTCAGAGAATCTGACATCACAGAGGGATTCTCAGCCGGAGATTGTGTGAGTTCTGCTGAACGCAGCCTGGATCTCAGAGAATCTGACATCACAGAGGGATTCTTGGCCAGAGATTGTGTGAGCTCTGCTGAACGCAGCCTGGATCTCAGAGAATCTGACATCACAGAGGAATTCTCAGCCGGAGATTGTGTGAGCTCTGCTGAACGCAGCCTGGATGTGAGAGAATCTGACATCACAGGGGGATTCTCAGCCGGAGATTGTGGGAGCTCTACCAAATGCAGCTCGGAACTCAGAGAATCTGACATCACAGGGGGATTCTCAGCCAGAGATTGTGTGAACTCTGCTGAACGCAGCCTGGATCTCAGAGAATCTGACATCACAGGGGGATTCTCAGCCGGAGATCGTGTGAGCTCTGCTGAATGCAGCCTGGATCTTAGAGAATCTGACATCACAGGGGGATTCTCAGCTGGAGATTGTGTGAGCTCTGCTGAACGCAGCCTGTATCTCAGAGAATCTGACATCACAGAGGAATTCTCAGCCGGAGATTGTGTGAGCTCTGCTGAACGCAGCCTGGATCTTAGAGAATCTGACATCACAGAGGGATTCTCAGCCGGAGATTGTGTGAGCTCTGCTGAACGCAGCCTGGATCTCAGAGAATCTGACATCACAGGGGGATTCTTGGCCAGAGATTGTGTGAGCTCTGCTGAACGCAGCCTGGATCTCAGAGAATCTGACATCACAGAGGGATTCTCAGCCAGAGATTGTGTGAGTTCTGCTGAACGCAGCCTGGATCTCAGAGAATCTGACATCACAGGGGGATTCTTGGCCAGAGATTGTGTGAGCTCTGCTGAACGCAGCCTGGATCTCAGAGAATCTGACATCACAGAGGGATTCTCAGCCGGAGATTGTGTGAGCTCTGCTGAACGCAGCCTGGATCTCAGAGAATCTGACATCACAGAGGGATTCTCAGCCGGAGATTGTGTGAGTTCTGCTGAACGCAGCCTGGATGTGAGAGAATCTGACATCACAGGGGGATTCTCAGCCGGAGATTGTGGGAGCTCTACCAAATGCAGCTCGGAACTCAGAGAATCTGACATCACAGGGGGATTCTCAGCCAGAGATTGTGTGAACTCTGCTGAACGCAGCCTGGATCTCAGAGAATCTGACATCACAGGGGGATTCTCAGACGGAGATTGTGTGAGCTCTGCTGGACGCAGCCTGGATCTCAGAGAATCTGACATCACAGGGGGATTCTCAACCACAGATTGTGTGAGCTCTGCTGAATGCAGCCTGGATCTTAGAGAATCTGACATCACAGAGGAATTCTCGTACGCAGATTGTATGAGCTCTGCTGAACGCAGCCTGGATCTCAGAGAATCTGACATCACAGGGGGATTCTCAGCCGGAGATTGTGTGAGCTCTACCAAATGCAGCTCGGATCTCAGAGAATCTGACATCACAGGGGGATTCCCAACCACAGATTGTGTGAGCTCTGCTGAATGCAGCCTGGATCTTAGAGAATCTGACATCACAGGGGGATTCTCGGCCAGAGATTGTGTGAGCTCTGCTGAACGCAGCCTGGATCTTAGAGAATCTGACATCACAGGGGGATTCTCGGCCAGAGATTGTGTGAGCTCTGCTGAACGCAGCCTGGATCTTAGAGAATCTGACATCACAGGGGGATTCTCAACCACAGATTGTGTGAGCTCTGCTGAATGCAGCCCGGATCCCAGGGAATCTGACATCACAGAGGAATTCTCGTACGCAGATCGTGTGAGCTCTGCTGAACGCAGCCTGGATCTCAGAGAATCTGACATCACAGGGGAATTCTCAGCCGGAGATTGTGGGAGCTCTACCAAATGCAGCTCGGATCTCAGAGAATCTGACATCACAGGGGGATTCTCAGCCGGAGATTGTATGAGCTCTGCTGAACGCAGCCTGGATCTCAGAGAATCTGACATCACAGGGGGATCCTCAGCCGGAGATTGTGTGAGCTCTGCTGAATGCAGCTCGGATCTCAGAGAATCTGACATCACAGGGGGATTCTCAGCCACATATTGTGTGAACTTTGCTGAACGCAGCCTGGATCTCAGAGAATCTGACATCACAGAGGGATTCTCAACCACAGATTGTGTGAGCTCTGCTGAACGCAGCCTGGATCTCAGAGAATCTGACATCACAGGGGGATTCTCAACCACAGATTGTGTGAGCTCTGCTGAACGCAGCCTGGATCTTAAAGAATCTGACATCACAGAGGAATTCTCAGCCGGAGATTGTGTAAGCTCTGCTGAATGCAGCCTGGATCTGAGAGAATCTGACATCACAGGGGGATTCTCAGCCGGAGATTGTATGAGCTCTGCTGAATGCAGCCTGGATCTCAGAGAATCTGACATCACAGGGGGATTCTCAGCCGGAGATTGTATGAGCTCTGCTGAACGCAGCCTGGATCTCAGAGAATCTGACATTACAGAGGGATTCTCAGCTGGAGATCATGTGAGTGGGGAGCAGCTCAGATCACAGAAGGATTTGGGGAAGCAAAGTATTTACAGAACACCTGATCTAGGGCAGTTCCCTACATAGCGAGGGTAATAAAAAAAAAATGTTGAAAAATGTAAAGTATTAATGTTTTTTTTTAATGGTGTAAAATATGAAATGATTTAAAAAGTTTTGATATTCAAATTTTAAACACTAGGGGGTGCAGCTGCTGCCATTTGTCATGAAAACTAAGTGTAGTGCTAGCTCGCCTTACGACTGCAGTAAATGTAGGCGGGGTCTGCTGTTTCATCCCCATGGACTTTGCAGGGTGAGAGGGAATATGAAATTCAGGGTCACAGAGTGGAGTCATTGTATTGGTGACTGCAATGTGGTGCCGACTTGTGTCACCTAGGATGGCCGACAGCACCGATTCTAGCCTGACTAAAGCCAAAACTGTAACGGTGCCCCTCTCCCGCAGTGCACTATGTGCATGCAGTGAATAATCGTAGCTCCTCTGTTTATGAAAGGGGTTTATGAGCCATCCTCCGGAGTCTCCAGCTCAGTATGACGGCGGCTGTCTCACACTATTACTAGAAAAGTAAAAATACAGAGCGTGACTCCATTTTCCGTGACTCTTTATTCCGTTGCTGGAGATATGTCAGGGCTTGAGCCGACGTTTTTATTGATATATTTCAGGGTACGTACAACGTTCATTGCGTTTCTTAAGGCGGTGGGGTGATGAAAAAAACATTTTCTGCAATTTGATAATTTTCCTGTTTCTGGCATTATCACAAGCGTTAATTAGCTGTATATTTTCATACATTGGACTTCTACAAATGCGGCAAAACCAACTGTTTTATTTAGTTTGAATTTCTTTATTTTTCATGCGGGGGGGATTCGCATTTTATGTGCTAACTTTTTCTTGTAACTTTGGTTTCCTGCTGCAGCCTCCGCACACGGACTCCGCTCAGTGTAAGCTGTAACATCGGCGTCCCTGCCCTCTGCTAGGCAGGGACGCCGTCCCTCTCACCTCCGCGCTCCTCACGTGGGTCCCTCCAGCGCTCCTCTCTCTGTCGTCGCAGCGGCGTCTCTGCCCCATGTTAGACAGGGACACCGTCTCTCTTGCCCCCCGGCTCCTGGCGCGGCTTCTCCCTGCGCTCCGTTCCCTGCTGTGGCCGGCACGCGTTCCTCCTCCAGCAGAGTGCTTAGGGCGCGCGCGCACTCCCCCCCTCTTAAAGGGACTGCGCGCATCTTCCTAAAAAGTCCCCGGCCAATGGCCAGAGGACTTCCCACATTTAAGGCACCTCCTCCAAAATGAAGGTGCCCGAGCAACAGTTGTCGCACTGTGTCTTCACTTCTGCTTCAGCCCTCAGGTCCCTCCGCTAGCCTTTCTAGTCCAGCCTGATTCCTGCCTGTCACCTGTCTGCTACCTGCCGTATCTCTCTACCTGCTTACCTGGAAGCACCTGCCAGCACCGGCTGAGTTTATCTACCTGCTTATCCGGAAGCACCCGCCAGCACCTGCCGCGGCAATCCACCTGCTTACGCGGTAGCACCTACCAGTACCTGCCGTGTCTATCTGCCCGCTGGGTTGAAGGTACCTGCCGTCTACCCAGAGACTGTCCCCGTCACTTGCCGTGACCTCCTGCCTGTCTACCCAAAGACTGTCCCCGTCACTTGCCGTGACCTCCTGCCTGTCTACCCAGAGACTGTCCCCGTCACTTGACGTGACCCCCTGCCTGTCTACCCAGAGACTGTCCCCGTCACTTGCCGTAACCACCTGCCTGTCTACCCAGAGACTGTCCCCGTCACTTGCCGTGACCCCCTGCCTGTCTACCCAGAGACTGTCCCCGTCACTTGCCGTAACCACCTGCCTGTCTACCCAGAGACTGTCCCCGTCACTTGCCGTGACCACCTGCCTGCTTACCCAGAGACTGTCCCCGTCACTTGCCGTGACCACCTGCCTGCTTACCCAGAGACTGTCCCCGTCACTTGCCGTGACCACCTGCCTGCTTACCCAGAGACTGTCCCCGTCACTTGCCGTGACCACGTGCCTGCTTACCCAGAGACTGTCCCCGTCACTAGCCGTGATTACCTGCTTGCCTTCCCTGGGAGTCACCCGCTTCCTTACAAGGACTTCCCCTTTGTATTGCAGCTCAGAGGTTCGACCTCCGGATCCGTTACATAAGCCCCATGTAGATGTCCGGGATGCATGAATGCTTGAGGGAGGCTTTACTGCTGTGCAGAATTTTTGCTTTCTTGGCCTTGTTTCAGAGAATATGAATGATAACATAAATCTTTTTCTCCATTCATGGTTATTGGTTGGGTGAAGCCATTTATTGTCTAACTACTGGGTTTTCTCTTTTTAAATCTTAATGACAACCAAAAACATCCACATGACCCTGATCAAAAGTTCACATACCCTGGTGATTTTCGCCTGATAACATGCACAGAATTTGACACAAATGAGTTTGAATGGCTACTAAAGGTAACATCCTCACCTGTGACCTGTTTGCTTGTAATCAGTGTGTGTGCATAAAAGCTGAGTGTTACGGATCCTGGTGGTGGAACCTCTGTGCTGCGGTGCAAGGAGGGGCCAGAGGGGCGTAACTAAGTATCAACTCGGAGAACCAGGGAGGGACCGAGCAAGGGGACCAGGTGCCACTCTGGGACCGACCTTGTATGAGAGCAGGTGACTCCCACGGGTCAGAAGGCAGGAACTGACCGGTACAGCGGATGAGCTTCGGCTGGCAGGCTGATGGGTGGTCCAGGTAGACAAGCAGGCTGATTAGGCAGATAGTCAGGCGAGTGTTCCGGGTAGGCAAGCTGGCGGCACAACAGATAGCTGGCTGGTGCTTCCAGGTAAGCGGGCAGGCAGGCACGACAGGTAACAGGCAGATGCTTCCAGGTAAGCGGGCAGGCAGGCACGACAGGTAACAGGCAGATGCTTCCAGGTAAGCGGGCTGGCAGGCACGACAGGTAACAGGCAGGTGCTTCCAGGTAAGCGGGCTGGCAGGCACGGCAGGTAACAGGCGGGTGCTTCCAGGTAAGCGGACTGGCAGGTAACAGGCGGGTGCTTCCAGGTAAGCGGGCTGGCAGGTAACAGGCGGGTGCTTCCAGGTAAGAGGGCTGGCAGGTAACAGGCGGGTGCTTCCAGGTAAGCGGGCTGGCAGGTAACAGGCGGGTGCTTCCAGGTAAGCGGGCTGGCAGGTAACAGGCGGGTGCTTCCAGGTAAGCGGGCTGGCAGGTAACAGGCGGGTGCTTCCAGGTAAGCGGGCTGGCAGGTAAGAGGCGGGTACTTCCAGGTAAGCGGGCTGGCAGGTAACAGGCGGGTGCTTGCAGGTAAGCGGGCTGGCAGGTAACAGGCGGGTGCTTGCAGGTAAGCGGGCTGGCAGGTAACAGGCGGGTGCTTCCAGGTAAGCGGGCTGGCAGGTAACAGGCGGGTGCTTCCAGGTAAGCGGGCTGGCAGGTAACAGGCAGGTGCTTGCAGGTAAGCGGGCTGGCAGGTAACAGGCGGGTGCTTCCAGGTAAGCGGGCTGGCAGGTAACAGGAAGGTGCTTCCAGGTAAGCGGGCTGGCAGGTAACAGGCGGGTGTTTCCAGGTAAGCAGGCTGGCAGGTAACAGGCGGGTGCTTCCAGGCACGGCAGGTAACAGGCAGTTGCTTCCAGGGAAGCAGGCGGACAGAGCCCATAGACAGACTGGCGGACTGGACTGTAGACAGACTGTCGGGCTGAAGAGAAGACAGGCTAGCGGACTGAGCAGAAGATCAGACTGGCGAACAGGACTGACTTGCAGAGGACCTGGGGGCTGAAGGAAAGTAAGAATCACAAAGCAACAACCTTGCACGGGCACCTCCATATTGGAGGTGCCTCTTATAGGGAAAGCCCTCCGGTGATTGGCCGGGGACTTTTTAGGACGGCACGCGCGGCCCCTTTATGAGGGAGCGAGCGCACGCCCTAAGCACAGAGCCAGGGAAGCTGCGTGCACCAGCAGCAGGGAGGCCGGAAGACGTCGGAGCAGGACCGCAGTGGTAAGGGGGACGACGTCTCTGCCTAGCAGGGGGCAGAGACGCCGATGCTACACTGAGTGAGTTTCTGGGATCCAGACAGACTCTTGCGTCTTTCATCCAGCCACTGACGTTTCTGAATTGTGAGTCATGGGGAAAGCAAAAGAATTGTCAATGGATCTACGGGAAAAGGTAGTTGAACTCTATAATACTGGAAAGGGATACAAAAAATATCCAAGGAATTGATAATGCCAGTCAGCAGCATTCAAACTGTGATTAACAAATGGAAAATCAGGGGTTCTGTAAAAACCAAACCACGGTCCGGTAGACCAACAAGAATTTCGGCTACAACTGCCAGGAAAATTGTTCGGGATGCAGAAATACCCACAAATAACATCAGCTGAAATTCAGGACTCTCTGAAAACTAGCGGTGTGGCTGTTTCAAGATGCACAATAAGGAGGCACTTGAAGAAAAATGGGCTGCATGGTCGAGTCGCCAGAAGAAAGCTATTACTGCGCAAATGCCACAAAGTATCTCGCCTACAATACGCCAAACAGCACAGAGACAAGCCTCAAAACTTCTGGAACAAGGTAATTTGGAGTGATGGACCAAAATTGAACTTTTTGGCCACAACCATAAACGTTACATTTGGAGAGAGGTCAACAAGGCCTATGATGAAAGGAACACCATTCCTACAGTAAAGCACGGAGGTGGATCGCTGATGTTTTGGGGATGTGTGAGCTACAAAGGCACAGGAAACTTGGTAAAAGTTGAAGGAAAGATGAATGCAGCACGTTATCAGCAAATACTGGAGGCAAATTTGCACTCATCAGCCCGGAAGATGCGCATGGGACGTACTTGGACGCTCCAACATGACAACGATCCAAAACACAAGGCCAAGTCGACCTGTCATTGGCTACAGCAGAACAAAGTGAAGGTTCTGGAGTGGCCATCTCAGTCTCCTGACCTCAATATTATTGAGCCACTCTGGGGAGATCTCAAGCGCGCAGTTCATGCTAGACAGCCCAGGAATTTACAGGAACTGAAGGCTTTTTGCCAAGAATGGGCAGCTTTACCATCTGAGAAAATAAAGACCCTCATCGACAACTACCACAAAAGATTTCAAGCTGTCATTGATGGTAGAGGGGGCAATACACGGTATTAAGAACTGGGGTATGTGAACTTTTCATCAGGGTCATTTTTGAGCACAACTGTATGTGCCTGGCATATGCCTCTGATGTTGTGGAGTTCAGGACCTCCCGCCCGAGGCCAGCCCGTTCACCCACCTGAGGCCTGCCCGCCCGCAGCCAGCACGCCCGCCCATGCCCGAAGCCAGCCCACCCACCCGAGGCCAGCACGCCCGCCCATGCTCAGCCCGTTCACCCACCCATGCTCAGCCCGTTCACCCACCCGAGGCCAGCCCGCCCCCCTGCGGCCAGCACGCCCACGCCCAGCCGGCCTGAGGCCAAACCGCCCGTGCCCGAGGCAAGCACATCCACGCCCAGCCGGCCTGAGGCCAGACCGCCCGCACCTGAGGCAGTCGGTATGCTGAGTACGATACGTGGAACACGGCCAATGAACTCAAGCAGAATACGCTGCTGCCATTGGGTGGGGAAGGAGATAAGAAAACAGATGCTGTGTGAGCCGAAGTGAGAATTAAGTACAAGGAATTGAGGGAGAGATAGGAGTCGCTCACACTGTTAAGGGGTTGCTGCTATCATGTTGCAAATCACAATCATACTCTGAATTAAAGGGGTTCTCTGAGCAGAGAAGTAATCCAAGATGGCGACTGTCACCTATTTCAGCCTGCTACCCATCCTTGGTACATGATTGCAGCCTGAAGAGACGCTGCTGGAGACAAATGTCAGCGTTTGGTGTAATTCAGACTTGTGTGCCATCCTCCCACATCTCCAGGCCGTGCAGACGCCCCAGTCTGTGCCTATCCTGACGCTGCCACGCTGTGAAGTTGATGTCTAGTGTACAGTTAAAGGGGTTTTCTGGCCCGAGAAGTCTGCAGCCACTTTCTGTGACTACAGCTACCAAACCTGTAGACGATGAGGCTGCCATGTGCACTGTCCCGATTCCCCATGTGAGGGTGCGGCCACATGATGACTAGAGACACACTGGAGTCTGGGGGTTGAGGGAAAACTAGAGTAGTGACAGGGTAGGTGAGGACCCAGAAGAGGCCGGGATGGGGGGAGTGAGGACAGTAACAGAAGAGGCCGGGAGGGAGGGTGAGGACAGTAACAGTAGAGGCTAGGGTAAAAAACCAGTAACAGTAGAGGTCGGTGTGGGGGGGGGTGAGGACACAGTAGAGGCTGGGGGGGGTGAGGACACAGTAACAGCAGAGGCCGGGGTGAAGACACAGTAACAGTAGAGGTCAGGGGGGGGTGAGGACACAGTAGAGGCCGGGATGGGGGGAGTGAGGACAGTAACAGAAGAGGCCGGGAGGGAGGGTGAGGACAGTAACAGTAGAGGCCGGGAGGGAGGGTGAGGACAGTAACAGTAGAGGCCAGGGTAAAAAAACAGTAACAGTAGAGGTCGGTGTGTGGGGGGAGGGGGGGGGTGAGGACACAGTAGAGGCCGGGGGGGTGAGGACACAGTAACAGCAGAGGCCAGGGTGAAGACACAGTAACAGAAGAGGTCGGGGGGGGATGAGGACACAGTAGAGGCCGGGGGGGGTGAGGACACAGTAACAGCAGAGGCCGGGGTGAAGACACAGTAACAGTAGAGGTCGGGGGGGGATGAGGACACAGTAGAGGCCGGGGGGATGAGGACACAGTAACAGCAGAGGCCGGGGTGAAGACACAGTAACAGTAGAGGTCGGGGGGGGGATGAGGACACAGTAACAGTAGAGGCCGGGGTGAAGACACAGTAACAGCAGAGGCCGGGGTGAAGACACAGTAACAGCAGAGGCCGGGGTGGTGAGGACACAGCAGGGGCCGGGGGAATGAGGACACAGTAACAGTAGAGGCCGGGGGTGGGGGATGAGGACACAGTAGAACTAGGGGGAAGGGGAATACATGTTAGAGGCCGGGGAAGGGGGAGGACATAGTAAGGCTATGTGCGCACGATGCGTATTTGAAGCAGACATTTCCTAAGCTTTTCTGCATCTCCATGGCAGAAAAAAACGCATGCGTTTTTTGTACATCAATGAATGATTTTTGGAGCTAAATAAAGTTATTTGGTGGGGCATTGCTTAAACCCTTGGATTACCATCAGAGCTGGGGTGAGTATATTGGTTAATTTGAATGATTAAAGAATGTATCTTTTGTAATTCAAAAAAGTGTTTGCTCTGTTTGTGTCTGTGTTTATTTAACTCTTTACTTTACTTTAATTAAGTTTGGGGATGAAAAGGTCTGATTGACACCTTGTCATCACACAAAAAAAAACAGCTGAGTGTCAGCTGATCCCATTCACCCAATCTTCTTTAGCATTTCTATTCACGTAATTTATGCGGCTGCTGTGAGCTGCTATTTGCAGCCTGGGAAGGTGCCATTAGGCAAACATGGTCCCTGGCTATTATTAACAGCTCACAGATGGTTCGTTAGCCACTATGTCCCCCAATCAGCACTCGGCAGCACTTTGGACACAACATATTATTGTTGCGTCCAAAACGCAGTGTTCTAATGCTGCAATTTTGTTGTCAGTACATGCGAATCCACCACATATAATGAACTTCAATCGGTCAAAATCGGCAGTGGAGACTGGCGTGTCCGCTACAGAAATTTATATCCTGTGCATGAGTTTGGGTATGTGGCCACAGTCAGGAGCCGCGCTGGTTTGACGCTACTTGTTTATACAGCGTCAAACCCTCAGCGTCCAGATGTTACAGCATAGTGGATGGGATCTCCAGAAATCCCATGTCCACTATGCGTGCATCAGAGGCTGCGGATCACCCGTGGACACTGATATGTGACGTGTCTTTCAGAACCGCAGCATTTCAAATTCTGTTGCGGAGCCGCTAGTCTCTGCAACAGAAATTTGACTACTAGAAAGTATTGAATGCGGTAAACCCGCATGGTTCAGTGAACACATGTGGATTACCTGTGTTCAATAGAATGTAACATTTTGGACGCAGAAAAAATATGCGTCCAAAGCGCTGCTACGTCTGGATCGTGGGCACAGAGCCTAACATTAAAAAAAAATGGTGTGGGCTCCAGCGTCATTTTTATAACCAGCAGAGGGAAAGCCGACAGCTGGGGGCTGATATTAGTAGCCTGGGAAGGGGCCATTAGCCAAAAATGTTCCCTGACTATTAATATCAGCCCACAGCTGTTTGTTTAGCCTTTAATGGCTAAATTACAGGGAGACCCCGGAAAAAAATTTACGTGGGGCCCTCCTATAAAATCTAACCAGAAGAGGTTAAACAGACAACTGCAGGCTGATATTAATAGCCAGGGAAGGGGCCATGGATACTAGCCCCTCGGCGATCTGGGTTACTTCTACAGCTGTGACATCAGCAATCACTGATGTCACTGCTGTAGAAGACAGAACTGTATACTGACAGGGGTGTAAAATCACTCCTGTCAGTATACATGCTGCTGCAGGAGGTCACTGGGGTTCATCAGCTGATCAGCCCCGGTGAGATCACCACCATGGGAACCTTCTTCTGAGAGACCGTGACCGATCAGCTGATCCCTGACGTCACCACAGGTCCTGGCAGCTCAGAATACTGCGGGTGAGGACCCGGTAGAGGCCGGGGGAGGAGGAGATGTGAGGACCCGGTAGAGGCCGGGGGAGGAGGAGATGTGAGGACCTGGTAGAGGCCGTGTGTGTGTGTGTGGGGGGTGAGGACCCGGTAGAGGCCGGGGGGGAGGTGAGGATCCGCTAGAGACCGGTGAGGAGCGGGAAGAGGCCGGGTGTGAGGAGCCGGTAGAGGCCGGGGGGGTTGTAAGGACCCGGGGGGGGGGGGGGTGAGGACCCGGTAGAAGCCGGGGGTGTGTGTGAGGACTCGGTAGAGACCAGGGGGTGAGGACTCGGTAGAGGCCGGGGGGTGAGGATCCGGTAGAGGCCGGGGGGTGAGGATCCGGTAGAGGCCGGGGGGTGAGGATCCGGTAGAGGCCGGGGGGTGAGGATCCGGTAGAGGCCGGGGGGTGAGGATCCGGTAGAGACAGGTGAGGACGCGGTAGAGGCCGGGTGTGAGGACCCGGTAGAGGCCAGGGGGGGGATTTGAGGACCCGGTAGAGACGGGTGAGGACACGGTAGAGGCCAGGGGGGTGAGGACGTGGTAGAGGCCGGGGGGGGGGTGTGAGGAGGTGGTAGAGGACGGGGAGAGATGTGAGGACCCAGTAGAGGCCAGGGGGGGGTGAGGAGGTGGTAGAGGCCGGGGGGTGTGTGAGGAGGTGGTAGAGGCCGGGTGGGGGGGGGGGGGGAGAGAGATGTGAGGACCCGGTAGAGGCCGGGGGGGGGGGTGTGTGAGGAGGTGGTAGAGGCCGGGGGGGGTGAGGAGGTGGAAGAGGCCGGGGGGGGGGGGGGAGAGGAGAGATGTGAGGACCCGGTAGAGGCCGGGGGGGGGGGGGTGGTGTGAGTAGGTGGTAGGGGTGGGGGGGGAGAGAGGTGTGAGGAGGTGGTAGAGGTCGGGGGGGTGTGTGAGTGAGGAGGTGGTAGAGGCCGGGGGGGGGGTGAGGTGGTGTGAGGAGGTGGTAGAGGCCGGGTGGGGGGGGAGATGTGAGGACCCGGTAGAGGCCGGGGGGTGGTGTGAGGAGGTGGTAGAGGCCGGGGGGGGGGGGGGTGTGAGGAGGTGGTAGAGGCCGGGGGGGGAGAGAGAGATGTGAGGAGGTGGTAGAGGCCGGGGGTGTGTGTGAGTGAGGAGGTGGTAGAGGCCGGGGGGGGGGTGTGTGAGGAGGTGGTAGAGGCCGGGTGGGGGGGGAGAGAGGTGTGAGGGGGTGGTAGAGGCCGGGGGGGGTGAGAGGAGGTGGTAGAGGCCGGGTGGGGAGAGATGTGAGGACCCGGTAGAGGCCGGGGGGGGGGGGGGTGTGAGGAGGTGGTAGAGGCCGGGGGGGGGGGGGGGTGTGAGGAGGTGGTAGAGGCCGGGGGGGGGGGGGGTGTGTGAGGAGGTGGTAGAGGCCGGGGGGGGGGGGGGGGTGAGGAGGTGGTAGAGGCCGGAGGGGGTGTGAGGAGGTGGTAGAGGCCGGGGGGGTGTGAGGAGGTGGTAGAGGCTGGGTTTGGGGGGAGAGAGAGATGTGAGGACCCGGTAGAGGCAGGGGGGGGGGTGTGAGGAGGTGGTAGAGGCCAGGGGGGGGGGGAGAGATGTGAGGACCCGGTAGTGGCCGGAGGGGGGGGGGGGGGTGTGAGGAGTTGGTAGAGGCCGGGGGGGGGGGGGGGGAGAGATGTGAGCACCCGATAGAGGCCGGGGGGGGGGGTGTGTGAGGAGGTGGTAGAGGCCGGGGGGTGTGTGAGGTGGTAGAGGCCGGGGGGGGTGTGTGAGGAGGTGGTAGAGGCCGGGGGGGGTGTGAGGAGGTGGTAGAGGCCGGGGGGGGGGTGAGAGGAGGTGGTAGAGGCCGGTTGGGGGGGAAGAGATGTGAGGACCCGGTAGAGGCCGGGGGGGTGTGTGTGAGGAGGTGGTAGAGGCCGGGGGGGGTGTGAGGAGGTGGTAGAGGCCGGGGTGTGTGTGAGGAGGTGGTAGAGGCCAGGGGGGGGGAGAGATGTGAGGACCCGGTAGAGGCCGGGGGGGCGGGGTGAGGAGGTGGTAGAGGCCGGGGGTGGGGAGAGATGTGAGAACCCAGTAGAGGCCGGGGGGGGGGGGGTGAGGAGGTGGTAGAGGCCGGGGGGGGGGTGAGGAGATGGTAGAGGCCGGGGGGGGGGTTTGAGGAGGTGGTAGAGGCCGGGGGGGGGGGGAGAGATGTGAGGACCCGATAGAGGCCAGGGGGGGGGGTGTGAGGAGGTGGTAGAGGCCGGGGGGGTGTGTGAGGAGGTGGTAGAGGCCGGGGGGGGGTGAGAGATGTGAGGACCCAGTAGAGGCCGGGGGGGTGTGTGAGGAGGTGGTAGAGGCCGGGGGGGTGAGGAGGTGGTAGAGGCCGGGGGGGTGTGAGGAGGTGGTAGAGGACGGGGGGGGGGGGAGAGATGTGAGGACCCAGTAGAGGCCGGGTGGGGGTGTGTGAGGAGGTGGTAGAGGCCGGGGGGGGGGGGTGTGAGGAGGTGGTAGAGGCCGGGGGGGGAGAGAGATGTGAGGAGGTGGTAGAGGCCGGGGGGGGGGGGTGAGAGGAGGTGGTAGAGGCCGGGTGGGGGGGAGAGATGTGAGGACCCGGTAGAGGCCGGGGGGGGGTGTGTGTGAGGAGGTGGTAGAGGCCGGGGGGGTGTGAGGAGGTGGTAGAGGCCGGGGTGTGTGTGAGGAGGTGGTAGAGGCCGGGGGGGGTGTGAGGAGGTGGTAGAGGCCGGGGGTGGAGGTGGTAGAGGCCGGGGGGGGGGGGGAGAGAGATGTGAGGACCCGGTAGAGGCCGGGGGGGGGGTGTGTGAGGAGGTGGTAGAGGCCAGGGGGGGGGAGAGATGTGAGGACCCGGTAGAGGCCGGGGTGAGGAGGTGGTAGAGGCCGGGGGTGGGGAGAGATGTGAGGACCCGGTAGAGGCCGGGGGGGGGGGGGGTGAGGACCCGGTAGAGGCCGGGGGGGGGGGGGTGAGGAGATGGTAGAGGCCGGGGGGGGGGGTTTGAGGAGGTGGTAGAGGCCGGGGGGGGGGGGGGGAGAGATGTGAGGACCCGATAGAGGCCGGGGGGGGGGGTGTGAGGAGGTGGTAGAGGCCGGGGGGGTGTGTGAGGAGGTGGTAGAGGCCGGGGGGGGGTGAGAGATGTGAGGACCCAGTAGAGGCCGGGGGTGTGTGTGAGGAGGTGGTAGAGGCCGGGGGGGGTGAGGAGGTGGTAGAGGCCGGGGGGGTGTGAGGAGGTGGTAGAGGACAAGGGGGGGGGGGGAGAGATGTGAGGACCCAGTAGAGGCCGGGTGGGGGTGTGTGAGGAGGTGGTAGAGGCCGGGGGGGGGGTGTGAGGAGGTGGTAGAGGCCGGGGGGGGAGAGAGATGTGAGGAGGTGGTAGAGGCCGGGGGGGGGGGGAGGTGAGAGGAGGTGGTAGAGGCCGGGTGGGGGGAGAGATGTGAGGACCCGGTAGAGGCCGGGGAGGGGGGGTGTGTGAGGAGGTGGTAGAGGCCGGGGGGGTGTGAGGAGGTGGTAGAGGCCGGGGTGTGTGTGAGGAGGTGGTAGAGGCCGGGGGGGTGTGAGGAGGTGGTAGAGGCCGGGGGTGGAGGTGGTAGAGGCCGGGGGGGGGGAGAGAGATGTGAGGACCCGGTAGAGGCCGGGGGGGGGGTGTGAGGAGGTGGTAGAGGCCAGGGGGGGGGAGAGATGTGAGGACCCGGTAGAGGCCGGGGGGGCGGGGTGAGGACCCGGTAGAGGCCGGGGGGGTGGTGTGAGGAGGTGGTAGAGGCCGGGGGGGGTGTGTGAGGAGGTGGTAGAGGCCGGGGGGGGGGGGGGGGAGAGAGATGTGAGGGCCCGGTAGAGGCCGGGGGGGTGTGTGAGGAGGTGGTAGAGGCCGGGGGGGGGAAAGAGAGATGTGAGGACCCGGTAGAGGCCGGGAGGGGTGTGTGAGGAGGTGGTAGAGGCCGGGGGGGGGGGGGTGGGGAGGTGGTGGAGGCCGGGTGGGGGGGAGAGAGAGACGTGAGGGGGGGGGGGTGAGCAGGTGGTAGAGGCCAGGGGGGGGGGATGTGAGGACCCGGTAGAGGCCGGGGGGGGGGTGTGAGGAGGTTGTAGAGGCCGGGGGGGGGGGGGGGGGGAGAGATGTGAGGGCCCGGTAGAGGCCGGGGGGGGGGGGGGGGGTGTGAGGAGGTGGTAGAGGCAGGGGGGGGGGGGAGAGATGTGAGGACCCGGTAGAGGCCGGGGGGGGGGGGGGGAGAGATGTGTGTGAGGACCCGGTAGAGGCCGGGGGGGGGGGGGTGTGAGGAGGTGGTAGAGGCCTGGGGGGGGTGCGAGGAGGTGGTAGAGGCCGGGGGGGGGGGGGAGAGATGTGAGGACCCAGTAGAGGCCGGGGGGGGGGGTGTGAGGAGGTGGTAGAGGCCGGGGGGGGAGAGATGTGAGGACCCGGTAGAGGCCGAGGGGGGGGGGGGGTGTGTGAGGAGGTGGTAGAGGCCGGGGGGGGAGAGAGATGTGAGGACCCAGTAGAGGCCGGGGGGGGGGGGGGTGTGAGGAGGTGGTAGAGGCCGGGGGGGGGGGGGGGAGATGTGAGGAGCCGGTAGAGGCCAGGTGGGGGGTGTGAGGAGGTGGTAGAGGCCGGGGGGGGGAGAGATGTGAGGACCCGGTAGAGGCCGGGGGGGTGTGAGGAGGTGGTAGAGGCCGGGGGGGGAGAGATGTGAGGACCCGGTAGAGGCCGGGGGGGGTGTGAGGAGGTGGTAGAGGCCGGGGGGGGAGAGATGTGAGGACTCGGTAGAGGCCGGGGGGGGGTGTGAGGAGGTGGTAGAGGCCGAGGGGGGGGGGGGGGGGGAGATGTGAGGACCCGGTAGAGGCCGGGGGGGGGGTGTGAGGAGATGGTAGAGGCCGAGGGGGGGGGGGAAGATTTGAGGACCCGGTAGAGGCCGGGGGGGGGGTGTGAGGAGGTGGTAGAGGCCGGGGGGGGGAGAGATGTGAGGACCCGGTAGAGGCCGGGGGGGGGTGTGAGGAGGTGGTAGAGGCCGGGGGGGGGAGAGATGTGAGGACCCGGTAGAGGCCGGGGGGGGTGTGAGGAGGTGGTAGAGGCCGGGGGGGGAGAGATGTGAGGACCCGGTAGAGGCCGGGGGGGGTGTGTGAGGAGGTGGTAGAGGCCGGGGGGGGGGGGGGAGAGATGTGAGGACCCGGTAGAGGCCGGGGGGGGGGGGTGTGAGGAGGTGGTAGAGGCAGGGGGGGGGGGGGGAGAGATGTGAGGACCCGGTAGAGGCCGGGGGGGGGGGGGGGAGAGATGTGTGTGAGGACCCGGTAGAGGCCGGGGGGGGGGGGTGTGAGGAGGTGGTAGAGGCCTGGGGGGGGTGCGAGGAGGTGGTAGAGGCCGGGGGGGGGGGGGGGGGGGAGAGATGTGAGGACCCGGTAGAGGCCGGGGGGGGGGGGTGTGAGGAGGTGGTAGAGGCCGGGTGGGGGGGAGATGTGGGGACCCGGTAGAGGCCGGGGGGTGGTGTGAGGAGGTGGTAGAGGCCGGGGGGGGGGTGTGAGGAGGTGGTAGAGGCCGGGGGGGGGGGGGGGGGGGGGAGAGATGTGAGGACCCGGTAGAGGCCGGGGGGAGGAGGTGGTAGAGGCCTGGGGGGGGTGTGAGGAGGTCGTAGAGGCCGGGGGAGGGGGGAGAGAGATGTGAGGACCCGGTAGAGGCCGGGGGGGTGTGAGGAGGTGGTAGAGGCCGGGGGGGTGTGAGGAGGTGGTAGAGGCCGGGTGGGGGGGAGAGAGATGTGAGGACCTAGTAGAGGCCGGGGGGGGGGTGTGAGGAGGTTGTAGAGGCCGGAGGGGGGGGGGAGAGATGTGAGGACCCGGTAGAGGCCGGGGGTGTGTGAGGAGGTGGTAGAGGCCGGGGGGGGGGGGGAGAGATGTGAGGACCCGGTAGAGGACGGGGGGGGGGTGTGTGAGGAGGTGATAGAGGCCGGGGGGGGGGGGAGAGATGTGTGTGAGGAGGTGGTAGAGGCCGGGGGGGGAGAGATGTGAGGACCCGGTAGAGGCCGGGGGGGGGGGGTGTGAGGAGGTGGTAGAGGCCGGGGGGGGGGGGGAGAGAGAGATGTGAGGACCCAGTAGAGGCCGGGGGGGGTGTGAGGAGGTGGTAGAGGCCGGGGGGGGAGAGATGTGAGGACCCGGTAGAGGCCGAGGGGGGGGGGGTGTGTGAGGAGGTGGTAGAGGCCGGGGGGGGAGAGAGATGTGAGGACCCAGTAGAGGCCGGGGGGGGGTGTGAGGAGGTGGTAGAGGCCGGGGGGGGGGGAGATGTGAGGAGCCGGTAGAGGCCAGGTGGGGGGTGTGAGGAGGTGGTAGAGGCCGGGGGGGGGGAGAGATGTGAGGACCCGGTAGAGGCCGGGGGGGGTGTGAGGAGGTGGTAGAGGCCGGGGGGGGGAGAGATGTGAGGACCCGGTAGAGGCCGGGGGGGGTGTGAGGAGGTGGTAGAGGCCGGGGGGGGGGAGAGATGTGAGGACCCGGTAGAGGCCGGGGGGGGGGGTGTGAGGAGGTGGTAGAGGCCGGGGGGGGGTGTGAGGAGGTGGTAGAGGCCGGGGGGGGGGGGGGGAGATGTGAGGACCCGGTAGAGGCCGGGGGGAGGAGGTGGTAGAGGCCAGGGGGGGGGGGGGGAGGGGGGAGAGAGATGTGAGGACCCGGTAGAGGCCGGGGGGGTGTGAGGAGGTGGTAGAGGCCGGGGGGGTGTGAGGAGGTGGTAGAGGCCGGGTGGGGGGGAGAGATGTGAGGACCTGGTAGAGGCCGGGGGGGGGGGGGGGTGTGAGGAGGTTGTAGAGGCCGGAGGGGGGGGGGAGAGATGTGAGGACCCGGTAGAGGCCGGGGGGGTGTGAGGAGGTGGTAGAGGCCGGGGGGGGGGGAGAGATGTGAAAACCCGGTAGAGGACGGGGGGGGGGGGGTGTGAGGAGGTGATAGAGGCCGGGGGGGGGAGAGAGAGATGTGAGGACCCAGTAGAGGCCGGGGGGGGGTGTGAGGAGGTGGTAGAGGCTGGGGGGGGAGAGATGTGAGGACCCGGTAGAGGCTGAGGGGGGGGGGTGTGTGTGAGGAGGTGGTAGAGGCCGGGGGGGGGAGAGAGATGTGAGGACCCAGTAGAGGCCGGGGGGGGGGGGGGTGTGAGGAGGTGGTAGAGGCCGGGGGGGGGGGGGGGGGGGAGATGTGAGGAGCCGGTAGAGGCCAGGTGGGGGGTGTGAGGAGGTGGTAGAGGCCGGGGGGGGAGAGATGTGAGGACCCGGTAGAGGCCGGGGGGGTGTGAGGAGGTGGTAGAGGCCGGGGGGGGAGAGATGTGAGGACCCGGTAGAGGCCGGGGGGGGTGTGAGGAGGTGGTAGAGGCCGGGGGGGGAGAGATGTGAGGACCCGGTAGAGGCCGGGGGGGGGGGTGTGAGGAGGTGGTAGAGGCCGAGGGGGGGGGGGGGAGATGTGAGGACCCGGTAGAGGCCGGGGGGGGGTGTGAGGAGGTGGTAGAGGCCGAGGGGGGGGGGAGATGTGAGGACCCGGTAGAGGCCGGGGGGGGGGGGGAGAGGGGGGGGTGTGAGGAGGTGGTAGAGGCCGGGGGGGGGGGGGAGAGATGTGAGGACCCGGTAGAGGCCGGGGGGGGTGTGTGAGGAGGTGGTAGAGGCCGGGGGGGGGAGAGATGTGAGGACCCGGTAGAGGCCGGGGGGGGTGTGAGGAGGTGGTAGAGGCCGGGGGGGGAGAGATGTGAGGACCCGGTAGAGGCCGGGGGGGGGGGTGTGAGGAGGTGGTAGAGGCCGGGGGGGGGGGAGAGATGTGAGGACCCGGTAGAGGCCGGGGGGGGTGTGAGGAGGTGGTAGAGGCCGGGGGGGGGGAGAGATGTGAGGACCCGGTAGAGGCCGGGGGGGGTGTGAGGAGGTGGTAGAGGCCGGGGGGGGGGAGAGATATGAGGACCCGGTAGAGGCCGGGGGGGGGGGTGAGGAGGAGGTAGAGGCCGGGGGGGGGGGGGGGGAGATGTGAGTACCCGGTAGAGGCCGGGGGGGTGTGAGGAGGTGGTAGAGGCCGAGGGGGGAGAGATGTGAGGACCCGGTAGAGGCCGGGGGGGGGTGTGAGGAGGTGGTGGAGGCCGGGGGGGGGGGGGAGAGATGTGGGGACCCGGTAGAGACCGGGGGGGGGGTGTGAGGAGGTGGTAGAGGCCGGGGGGGGGGGTTGATGTGAGGACCCGGTAGAGGCCGGGGGGGGGGGGGGGTGTGAGGAGGTGGTAGAGGCCGGGGGGGGGGGGGGTTGATGTGAGGACCCGGTAGAGGCCGGGGGGGGGGTGTGAGGAGGTGGTAGAGGCCGGGGGGGGGGGGGGGAGATGTGAGGAGCCGGTAGAGGCCAGGTGGGGGGTGTGAGGAGGTGGTAGAGGCCGGGGGGGGGGGGGAGAGATGTGAGGACCCGGTAGAGGCCGGGGGGGTGTGAGGAGGTGGTAGAGGCCGGGGGGGGGAGAGATGTGAGGACCCGGTAGAGGCCGGGGGGTGTGTGAGGAGGTGGTAGAGGCCGGGGGGGGAGAGATGTGAGGACCCGGTAGAGGCCGGGGGGGGTGTGAGGAGGTGGTAGAGGCCGGGGGGGGGGGGGGGGAGAGATGTGAGGACCCGGTAGAGGCCGGGGGGAGGAGGTGGTAGAGGCCTGGGGGGGGGTGTGAGGAGGTCGTAGAGGCCGGGGGGGGGGAGGGGGGAGAGAGATGTGAGGACCCGGTAGAGGCCGGGGGGGTGTGAGGAGGTGGTAGAGGCCGGGGGGGTGTGAGGAGGTGGTAGAGGCCGGGTGGGGGGGAGAGATGTGAGGACCTGGTAGAGGCCGGGGGGGGGGGGGTGTGAGGAGGTTGTAGAGGCCGGAGGGGGGGGGGAGAGATGTGAGGACCCGGTAGAGGCCGGGGGGTGTGAGGAGGTGGTAGAGGCCGGGGGGGGGGGGGAGAGATGTGAGGACCCGGTAGAGGACGGGGGGGGGGGGTGTGAGGAGGTGATAGAGGCCGGGGGGGGGGGAGAGATGTGTGTGAGGAGGTGGTAGAGGCCGGGGGGGGAGAGATGTGAGGACCCGGTAGAGGCCGGGGGGGGGGGTGTGTGAGGAGGTGATAGAGGCCGGGGGGGGGGAGAGAGATGTGAGGACCCAGTAGAGGCCGGGGGGGGGTGTGAGGAGGTGGTAGAGGCCGAGGGGGGGGGGGAGATGTGAGGACCCGGTAGAGGCCGGGGGGGGGTGTGAGGAGGTGGTAGAGGCCGAGGGGGGGGGGGGGGAGATGTGAGGACCCGGTAGAGGCCGGGGGGGGGGTGTGAGGAGGTGGTAGAGGCCGGGGGGGGGAGAGATGTGAGGACCCGGTAGAGGCCGGGGGGGGTGTGAGGATGTGGTAGAGGCCGGGGGGGGAGAGAGATGTGAGGACCCGGTAGAGGCCGGGGGGGGTGTGAGGATGTGGTAGAGGCCGGGGGGGGAGAGAGATGTGAGGACCCGGTAGAGGCCGGGGGGGGGGTTTGAGGAGGTGGTAGAGGCCGGGGGGGGGGGAGAGATGTGAGGACCCGGTAGAGGCCGGGGGGGGTGTGAGGAGGTGGTAGAGGCCGGGGGGGGGGGAGAGATGTGAGGACCCGGTAGAGGCCGGGGGGGGTGTGAGGAGGTGGTAGAGGCCGGGGGGGGGGGGGGAGATGTGAGGAGCCGGTAGAGGCCAGGTGGGGGGTGTGAGGAGGTGGTAGAGGCCGGGGGGGGGAGAGATGTGAGGACCCGGTAGAGTCCGGGGGGGTGTGAGGAGGTGGTAGAGGCCGAGGGGGGAGGGATGTGAGGACCCGGTAGAGGCCGGGGGGGGTGTGAGGAGGTGGTGGAGGCCGGGGGGGGGGGGGGGGGAGAGATGTGGGGACCCGGTAGAGACCGGGGGGGGTGTGAGGAGGTGGTAGAGGCCGGGGGGGGGGGGGGTTGATGTGAGGACCCGGTAGAGGCCGGGGGGGGGGTGTGAGGAGGTGGTAGAGGCCGGGGGGGGGTGTGAGGAGGTGGTGGAGGCCGGGGGGAGGGGGGGGGGAGAGATGTGGGGACCCTGTTCCTCTGTCAGATCTTCCGGACTGATTCAGAATCCGGCGGGAATCTACTGTTGCCATAGAAACCCATCAGCGCAGGCGTCCCCGGCAGCTTCTCAGTCGCATGCGCAGTAGTTGGCCATCTAAAGAGCAGTAGTGCGCTTGCGCCGCTGTTGTGTCGTCACGTCCTGGTCTCGCGAGCAGCGGCAGTCGGTGTCATGTACCCGGCCTGGCCTCCCCGTTATGGCGGCCCCTCCGCGCCGCCGACCCCCGCTGGGCCTCCCCGGGTCCGGCCTTCCAGAGCTTCCGCGACCAGCACCTGGCTCAGCTGGAGCAGCTGCAGCGGATGCACCAGAGGCAGCTGGAGAGCGTGCTGCCCGCCGGGCCGCCCCCGCGACACTACTACAGGCCGCCCGCCGCCTACCCCTATCCGCCGCCTCCGCCCTATGGACACAGCGTCCCCGCCGCCCGACTACCAGCAGCCCGCGGCCCCTCCGCCGCCCCCGGAGCCCGAGCAGCAGCAGCAGCCGCCGGCCGCCGCCCGCCCCGGAGCAGCAGCCGCCGCCGCCGCCCCTGCCGGGCACCGAGGGCAACCCCGGGGAGCAGAAGAACCTGGAGGTGAGGGGGGAGAGATATATATGTATACACAGTGTGCAGGGCGAGGGGGGAGAGATATATATGTATACACAGTGTGCAGGGCGAGGGGGAGAGATATATATGTATACACAGTGTGCAGGGCGAGGGGGGGAGAGATAGATATGTATACACAGTGTGCAGGGCGAGGGGGGGAGAGATATATATGTATACACAGTGTGCAGGGCGAGGGGGGAGAGATATATATGTATACACAGTGTGCAGGGCGAGGGGGGGAGAGATATATATGTATACACAGTGTGCAGGGCGAGGGGGGGAGAGATAGATATGTATACACAGTGTGCAGGGCGAGGGGGGAGAGATATATATGTATACACAGTGTGCAGGGCGAGGGGGGGAGAGATAGATATGTATACACAGTGTGCAGGGCGAGGGGGGGAGAGATATATATGTATACACAGTGTGCAGGGCGAGGGGGGAGAGATATATATGTATACACAGTGTGCAGGGCGAGGGGGGAGAGATATATATGTATACACAGTGTGCAGGGCGAGGGGGGAGAGATATATATGTATACACAGTGTGCAGGGCGAGGGGGGAGAGATATATATGTATACACAGTGTGCAGGGCGAGGGGGGGGAGAGATATATATGTATACACAGTGTGCAGGGCGAGGGGGGGGAGATATATATGTATACACAGTGTGCAGGGCGAGGGGGGGGAGATATATATGTATACACAGTGTGCAGGGAGAGATATATATGTATACACAGTGTGCAGGGCGAGGGGGAGAGATATATATGTATACACAGTGTGCAGGGAGAGATATATATGTATACACAGTGTGCAGGGCGAGGGGGGAGAGATATATATGTATACACAGTGTGCAGGGAGAGATATATATGTATACACAGTGTGCAGGGCGAGGGGGGAGAGATATATATGTATACACAGTGTGCAGGGCGAGGGGGGAGAGATATATATGTATACACAGTGTGCAGGGCGAGGGGGGAGAGATATATATGTATACACAGTGTGCAGGGCGAGGGGGGAGAGATATATATGTATACACAGTGTGCAGGGCGAGGGGGGAGAGATATATATGTATACACAGTGTGCAGGGCGAGGGGGAGAGATATATATGTATACACAGTGTGCAGGGCGAGGGGGAGAGATATATATGTATACACAGTGTGCAGGGCGAGGGGGGAGAGATATATATGTATACACAGTGTGCAGGGCGAGGGGGAGAGAGATATATATGTATACACAGTGTGCAGGGCGAGGGGGGAGAGATATATATGTATACACAGTGTGCAGGGCGAGGGGGGAGAGATATATATGTATACACAGTGTGCAGGGCGAGGGGGGAGAGATATATATGTATACACAGTGTGCAGGGCGAGGGGGGAGAGATATATATGTATACACAGTGTGCAGGGCGAGGGGGGAGAGATATATATGTATACACAGTGTGCAGGGCGAGGGGGGAGAGATATATATGTATACACAGTGTGCAGGGCGAGGGGGGAGAGATATATATGTATACACAGTGTGCAGGGCGAGGGGGGAGAGATATATATGTATACACAGTGTGCAGGGCGAGGGGGGAGAGATATATATGTATACACAGTGTGCAGGGCGAGGGGGGAGAGATATATATGTATACACAGTGTGCAGGGCGAGGGGGGGAGAGATATACATGTATACACAGTGTGCAGGGCGAGGGGGGGAGAGATATACATGTATACACAGTGTGCAGGGCGAGGGGGGGAGAGATATACATGTATACACAGTGTGCAGGGCGAGGGGGGGAGAGATATACATGTATACACAGTGTGCAGGGCGAGGGGGGGAGAGATATACATGTATACACAGTGTGCAGGGCGAGGGGGGGAGAGATATACATGTATACACAGTGTGCAGGGCGAGGGGGGGAGAGATATACATGTATACACAGTGTGCAGGGCGAGGGGGGGAGAGATATACATGTATACACAGTGTGCAGGGCGAGGGGGGGAGAGATATACATGTATACACAGTGTGCAGGGCGAGGGGGGGAGAGATATACATGTATACACAGTGTGCAGGGCGAGGGGGGAGAGATATACATGTATACACAGTGTGCAGGGCGAGGGGGGGAGAGATATACATGTATACACAGTGTGCAGGCGAGGGGGGGAGAGATATACATGTATACACAGTGTGCAGGGCGAGGGGGGGAGAGATATACATGTATACACAGTGTGCAGGGCGAGGGGGGAGAGATATACATGTATACACAGTGTGCAGGGCGAGGGGGGGAGAGATATACATGTATACACAGTGTGCAGGGCGAGGGGGGGAGAGATATACATGTATACACAGTGTGCAGGGCGAGGGGGGGAGAGATATACATGTATACACAGTGTGCAGGGCGAGGGGGGGAGAGATATACATGTATACACAGTGTGCAGGGCGAGGGGGGGAGAGATATACATGTATACACAGTGTGCAGGGCGAGGGGGGGAGAGATATACATGTATACACAGTGTGCAGGGCGAGGGGGGAGAGATATACATGTATACACAGTGTGCAGGGCGAGGGGGGGAGAGATATACATGTATACACAGTGTGCAGGGCGAGGGGGGGAGAGATATACATGTATACACAGTGTGCAGGGCGAGGGGGGGAGAGATATACATGTATACACAGTGTGCAGGGCGAGGGGGGGAGAGATATATATGTATACACAGTGTGCAGGGCGAGGGGGGGGAGATATACATGTATACACAGTGTGCAGGGCGAGGGGGGGAGAGATATACATGTATACACAGTGTGCAGGGCGAGGGGGGAGAGATATATATGTATACACAGTGTGCAGGGCGAGGGGGGGAGAGATATATATGTATACACAGTGTGCAGGGCGAGGGGGGGAGAGATATATATGTATACACAGTGTGCAGGCGAGGGGGGGAGAGATATATATGTATACACAGTGTGCAGGGCGAGGGGGGGAGAGATATATATGTATACACAGTGTGCAGGGCGAGGGGGGAGAGATATATATGTATACACAGTGTGCAGGGCGAGGGGGGAGAGATATATATGTATACACAGTGTGCAGGGCGAGGGGGGGAGAGATGTATATGTATACACAGTGTGCAGGGCGAGGGGGGGAGAGATGTATATGTATACACAGTGTGCAGGGCGAGGGGGGGAGAGATGTATATGTATACACAGTGTGCAGGGCGAGGGGGGAGAGATGTATATGTATACACAGTGTGCAGGGCGAGGGGGGGAGAGATGTATATGTATACACAGTGTGCAGGGCGAGGGGGGAGAGATGTATATGTATACACAGTGTGCAGGGCGAGGGGGGGAGAGATGTATATGTATACACAGTGTGCAGGGCGAGGGGGGGAGAGATGTATATGTATACACAGTGTGCAGGGCGAGGGGGGGAGAGATGTATATGTATACACAGTGTGCAGGGCGAGGGGGGGAGAGATGTATATGTATACACAGTGTGCAGGGCGAGGGGGGGAGAGATGTATATGTATACACAGTGTGCAGGGCGAGGGGGGGAGAGATGTATATGTATACACAGTGTGCAGGGCGAGGGGGGGAGAGATGTATATGTATACACAGTGTGCAGGGCGAGGGGGGGAGAGATGTATATGTATACACAGTGTGCAGGGCGAGGGGGGGAGAGATGTATATGTATACACAGTGTGCAGGGCGAGGGGGGGAGAGATGTATATGTATACACAGTGTGCAGGGCGAGGGGGGAGAGATGTATATGTATACACAGTGTGCAGGGCGAGGGGGGGAGAGATGTATATGTATACACAGTGTGCAGGGCGAGGGGGGAGAGATGTATATGTATACACAGTGTGCAGGGCGAGGGGGGGAGAGATGTATATGTATACACAGTGTGCAGGGCGAGGGGGGGAGAGATGTATATGTATACACAGTGTGCAGGGCGAGGGGGGGGAGAGATGTATATGTATACACAGTGTGCAGGGCGAGGGGGGGAGAGATGTATATGTATACACAGTGTGCAGGGCGAGGGGGGGAGAGATGTATATGTATACACAGTGTGCAGGGCGAGGGGGGAGAGATGTATATGTATACACAGTGTGCAGGGCGAGGGGGGAGAGATGTATATGTATACACAGTGTGCAGGGCGAGGGGGGAGAGATGTATATGTATACACAGTGTGCAGGGCGAGGGGGGGAGAGATGTATATGTATACACAGTGTGCAGGGCGAGGGGGGGAGAGATGATATGTATACACAGTGTGCAGGGCGAGGGGGGGAGAGATATATATGTATACACAGTGTGCAGGGCGAGGGGGGGAGGAGATGTAATTATACACAGTGTGCAGGGCGAGGGGGGAAGAGGGTATATATATATAACACAGTGTGCAGGGCGAGGGGGGAGAGATATATATGTATACACAGTGTGCAGGGCGAGGGGGGGAGAGATATATATGTATACACAGTGTGCAGGGCGAGGGGGGGAGAGATATATATGTATACACAGTGTGCAGGGCGAGGGGGGGAGAGATATATATGTATACACAGTGTGCAGGGCGAGGGGGGGAGAGATATATATGTATACACAGTGTGCAGGGCGAGGGGGGGAGAGATATATATGTATACACAGTGTGCAGGGCGAGGGGGGAGAGATATATATGTATACACAGTGTGCAGGGCGAGGGAGAGATATATATGTATACACAGTGTGCAGGGCGAGGGGGGAGAGATATATATGTATACACAGTGTGCAGGGCGAGGGGGGAGAGATATATATGTATACACAGTGTGCAGGGCGAGGGGGAGATATATATGTATACACAGTGTGCAGGGCGAGGGGGGAGAGATATATATGTATACACAGTGTGCAGGGCGAGGGGGGAGAGATATATATGTATACACAGTGTGCAGGGCGAGGGGGGGAGAGATATATATGTATACACAGTGTGCAGGGCGAGGGGAGAGATATATATGTATACACAGTGTGCAGGGCGAGGGGGGGAGAGATATATATGTATACACAGTGTGCAGGGCGAGGGGGAGAGATATATATGTATACACAGTGTGCAGGGAGAGATATATATGTATACACAGTGTGCAGGGCGAGGGGGGAGAGATATATATGTATACACAGTGTGCAGGGCGAGGGGGAGAGATATATATGTATACACAGTGTGCAGGGCGAGGGGGGAGAGATATATATGTATACACAGTGTGCAGGGCGGAGAGATATATATGTATACACAGTGTGCAGGGCGAGGGGGGAGAGATATATATGTTTACACAGTGTATCCGGTGGAGAGATATATATGTATACACAGTGTGCAGAGAGATATATATGTATACACAGTGTGCAGGGGGGGGAAGAGATATATATGTATACACATGGGTATACACAGGTGCAGGGCGAGGGGGAGAGATATATATGTATACACATGTAGGGGGGCGAGGGGGGGAGAGATATACCAGTGGCCATGGGGGAATATACACAGTGTGCAGGGCGAGGGGGGGAGAGATATATATGGTATACACAGTGTAGATATATATGTATACACAGTGTGCAGGGCGAGGGGGGAGAGATATATATGTATACACAGTGTGCAGGGCGAGGGGGGAGAGATATATATGTATACACAGTGTGCAGGGAGAGATATATATGTATACACAGTGTGCAGGGCGAGGGGGAGAGATATATATGTATACACAGTGTGCAGGGAGAGATATATATGTATACACAGTGTGCAGGGCGAGGGGGGAGAGATATATATGTATACACAGTGTGCAGGGCGAGGGGGGAGAGATATATATGTATACACAGTGTGCAGGGCGAGGGGGGAGAGATATATATGTATACACAGTGTGCAGGGCGAGGGGGGAGAGATATATATGTATACACAGTGTGCAGGGCGAGGGGGGAGAGATATATATGTATACACAGTGTGCAGGGCGAGGGGGGAGAGATATATATGTATACACAGTGTGCAGGGAGAGATATATATGTATACACAGTGTGCAGGGCGAGGGGGAGAGATATATATGTATACACAGTGTGCAGGGAGAGATATATATGTATACACAGTGTGCAGGGCGAGGGGGGGAGAGATATATATGTATACACAGTGTGCAGGGCGAGGGGGGAGAGATATATATGTATACACAGTGTGCAGGGCGAGGGGGGAGAGATATATATGTATACACAGTGTGCAGGGAGAGATATATATGTATACACAGTGTGCAGGGCGAGGGGGGAGAGATATATATGTATACACAGTGTGCAGGGAGAGATATATATGTATACACAGTGTGCAGGGCGAGGGAGAGAGATATATATGTATACACAGTGTGCAGGGCGAGGGGGGGGAGATATATATGTATACACAGTGTGCAGGGCGAGGGGGGGGAGATATATATGTATACACAGTGTGCAGGGCGAGGGGGGGGAGATATATGTATACACAGTGTGCAGGGCGAGGGGGGGGAGAGATATATATGTATACACAGTGTGCAGGGCGAGGGGGGGGAGAGATATATATGTATACACAGTGTGCAGGGCGAGGGGGGGAGAGATATATATGTATACACAGTGTGCAGGGCGAGGGGGGAGAGATATATATGTATACACAGTGTGCAGGGGAGAGATATATATGTATACACAGTGTGCAGGGCGAGGGGGGAGAGATATATATGTATACACAGTGTGCAGGGCGAGGGGGGAGAGATATATATGTATACACAGTGTGCAGGGCGAGGGGGGAGAGATATATATGTATACACAGTGTGCAGGGCGAGGGGGAGAGATATATATGTATACACAGTGTGCAGGGCGAGGGGGGGGAGATATATATGTATACACAGTGTGCAGGGCGAGGGGGGGGAGATATATATGTATACACAGTGTGCAGGGCGAGGGGGGGAGATATATATGTATACACAGTGTGCAGGGCGAGGGGGGGGAGAGATATATATGTATACACAGTGTGCAGGGCGAGGGGGGGGGAGAGATATATATGTATACACAGTGTGCAGGGCGAGGGGGGGAGAGATGTATATGTATACACAGTGTGCAGGGCGAGGGGGGAGAGATATATATGTATACACAGTGTGCAGGGCGAGGGGGGAGAGATATGTATACACAGTGTGCAGGGAGAGATATATATGTATACACAGTGTGCAGGGCGAGGGGGGAGAGATATATATGTATACACAGTGTGCAGGGCGAGGGGGGGAGAGATATATATGTATACACAGTGTGCAGGGCGAGGGGGGAGAGATATATATGTATACACAGTGTGCAGGGAGAGATGTATATGTATACACAGTGTGCAGGGCGAGGGGGAGAGATATATATGTATACACAGTGTGCAGGGAGAGATATATATGTATACACAGTGTGCAGGGCGAGGGGGGAGAGATATATATGTATACACAGTGTGCAGGGCGAGGGGGGGGGAGATATATATGTATACACAGTGTGCAGGGCGAGGGGGAGAGATATATATGTATACACAGTGTGCAGGGAGAGATATATATGTATACACAGTGTGCAGGCGAGGGGGGGGGGGAGATATATATGTATACACAGTGTGCAGGAGAGATATATATGTATACACAGTGTGCAGGGCGAGGGGGGAGAGATATATATGTATACACAGTGTGCAGGGCGAGAGATATATATGTATACACAGTGTGCAGGGCGAGGGGGGAGAGATATATATGTATACACAGTGTGCAGGGAGAGATATATATGTATACACAGTGTGCAGGGCGAGGGGGGGGAGATATATATGTATACACAGTGTGCAGGGCGAGGGAGAGATATATATGTATACACAGTGTGCAGGGCGAGGGGGGAGATATATATGTATACACAGTGTGCAGGGAGAGATATATATGTATACACAGTGTGCAGGGCGAGGGGGAGAGATATATATGTATACACAGTGTGCAGGGCGAGGGGGGGGGGAGAGGATATATATGTATACACAGTGTGCAGGGCGAGGGGGAGAGATATATATGTATACACAGTGTGCAGGGAGAGAGCAGGGAGAGATATATATGTATACACAGTGTGCAGGGCGAGGGGGGAGATATATATGTATACACAGTGTGCAGGGCGAGGGGGGAGAGATATATATGTATACACAGTGTGCAGGGAGAGATATATATGTATACACAGTGTGCAGGGCGAGGGGGGAGAGATATATATGTATACACAGTGTGCAGGGCGAGGGGGAGAGATATATATGTATACACAGTGTGCAGGGCGAGGGGGGGGAGATATATATGTATACACAGTGTGCAGGGCGAGGGGGGAGAGATATATATATGTATACACAGTGTGCAGGGAGAGATATATATGTATACACAGTGTGCAGGGCGAGGGGGAGAGATATATATGTATACACAGTGTGCAGGGAGGGGAGATATATATGTATACACAGTGTGCAGGGCGAGGGGGGAGAGATATATATGTATACACAGTGTGCAGGGCGAGGGGGGGGAGATATATATGTATACACAGTGTGCAGGGCGAGGGGGGGAGAGATATATATGTATACACAGTGTGCAGGGCGAGGGGGGAGAGATATATATGTATACACAGTGTGCAGGGCGAGGGGGAGAGATATATATGTATACACAGTGTGCAGGGCGAGGGGGGAGAGATATATATGTATACACAGTGTGCAGGGCGAGGGGGGAGAGATATATATGTATACACAGTGTGCAGGGAGAGATATATATGTATACACAGTGTGCAGGGCGAGGGGGGAGAGATATATATGTATACACAGTGTGCAGGGCGAGGGGGGGAGAGATATATGTATACACAGTGTGCAGGGCGAGGGGGGAGAGATATATATGTATACACAGTGTGCAGGGCGAGGGGGAGAGATATATATGTATACACAGTGTGCAGGGCGAGGGGGGAGAGATATATATGTATACACAGTGTGATTCTCCAGGGCGAGGGGGAGAGATATATATGTATACACAGTGTGCAGGGAGAGATATATATGTATACACAGTGTGCAGGGCGAGGGGGGAGAGATATATATGTATACACAGTGTGCAGGGCGAGGGGGGGAGAGATATATATGTATACACAGTGTGCAGGGCGAGGGGGGAGAGATATATATGTATACACAGTGTGCAGGGCGAGGGGGGGAGAGATATATATGTATACACAGTGTGCAGGGAGGGGGAGAGATATATATGTATACACAGTGTGCAGGGCGAGGGGGGAGAGATATATATGTATACACAGTGGTGCAGGCGAGGGGGTAGAGATATATATGTATACACAGTGTGCAGGGAGAGATATATATGTATACACAGTGTGCAGGGCGAGGGGGGGAGAGATATATATGTATACACAGTGTGCAGGGCGAGGGGGAGAGATATATATGTATACACAGTGTGCAGGGCAGGAGAGATATATATGTATACACAGTGTGCAGGGCGAGGGGGGAGAGATATATATGTATACACAGTGTGCAGGGGGAGATATATATGTATACACAGTGTGCAGGGCGAGGGGGGAGAGATATATATGTAAACACAGTGTGCAGGGCGAGGGGGGAGAGATATATATGTATACACAGTGTGCCAGGGAGAGATATATATGTATACACAGTGTGCAGGGCGAGGGGGGAGAGATATATATGTATACACAGTGTGCAGGGCGAGGGGGAGAGATATATATGTATACACAGTGTGCAGGGAGAGATATATATGTATACACAGTGTGCAGGGCGAGGGGGGGAGATATATATGTATACACAGTGTGCAGGGCGAGGGGGGGAGAGATAATATGTATACACAGTGTG